>NW_026735183.1:0-159562 GCF_949786415.1 Peromyscus eremicus | reverse complement strand
AAACACAGTAGAGTAGAAGAGTGCTCTTTTCTCAAAAGCAGATTGTGTTTCTTGTAAGGCGAGATAGTGTTTGTTTCCCAGTCCTAAATGGAGTTGAATCCCATGCAGTTTCTGGTCCTACGAGCAAGAGTTGTTTTCTGGTAAGAAGAGTCACTGTTGCTGTCCCATTGTCATACACAGTGCAAATAGCACTGGCATCTGTTCCCAGCATGTACAGTGTATTGGACTGAAGAGGAGCTACTGTTCTTGTCAGTTTCCTAAGCAGAGTTGAACAAGATATGGCCAGTGTGTGTAGGAAGCACAGTACTTTTGTTCTGAGAAAGCTCACTGTTCGGGTCCCTTAGGAAACACAGTAGAGTAGAAGAGTGCCGTTTTCTCAAAAGCAGAGTGTGTTTCTTATAAGGCGAGCTAGCATTTGCTTTCCAGTCAGAAATGGAGTTGAATCACATGCAGTTTCTGGTTCTACGAGCAAGAGCTGTTTTCTGGTAAGAAGAGTCACTATTGCGCTCCCATTGCCATGCACAGTGCAAATAGCACTCGCGTCTGTTCCCAGCATGTACAGTGTATTGGACTGAAGAGTATCTACTGTTCTTCTCAGTTTCTTAAGCAGAATTGATCTAGATATGGCCGTGTGTAGGAAGCACAGTTCTTTTGTTCTGAGCAAGCTCACTGTTCGGACAACACAGGAAACACAGTAGAGTACAAGAGTGCTCTTTTATCAAAAGCAGAGTGTGTTTCTTGTAAGGTGAACTAGCGTTTGTTTCCCAGTCCTAAATGGAGTTGAATCACATGCAGTTTTTAGTCCTACGAGCAAGAGTTTTTTTCTGGTAAGGAAAGTCACTATTGTGCTCCCTTTGCCATACACAGTGCAAATAGCACTGTCATCTGTTCCCAGCAAGTACACTGTATTGGACTAAAGAG
Source organism: Peromyscus eremicus (assembly GCF_949786415.1). Classification (NCBI taxonomy): domain Eukaryota; kingdom Metazoa; phylum Chordata; class Mammalia; order Rodentia; family Cricetidae; genus Peromyscus; species Peromyscus eremicus. The sequence continues at coordinate 158,641 of NW_026735183.1, read as the reverse complement.
TATCATCTGTTCTTGTCAGTTTCCTAAGCAGAGTTGAACTAGATATGGCCCTGGTGTGTAGGAAGCACAGTTCTTTTGTTCTGAGCAAGCTCACTGTTCGGACCCCATAGGAAACACAGTAGAGTAGAAGAGTGCCCTTTTCTCAAAAGCAGAGTGTGTTTCTTGTAAGGCGAGCTAGCATTTGTTTCCCAGTCCTAAATGGAGTTGAATCACATGCAGTTTTTGGTCTTACGAGCAAGAGTTGTTTTCTGGTAAGGAAAGTCACTATAGCGCTGCCATTGCCATACACATTGCAAATAGCACTCGCGTCCCTTCCCAGCAAGTACAGTGTATTGGACTGAAGAGGAGCTACTGTTCTTGTCAGTTTCCTAAGCAGAGTTGAACTAGATATGGCCCCTGTGTGTAGGAAGCACAGTTCTTTTGTTCTGAGCAAGCTCACTGTTCGGAACCCATGGGAAACACAGTAGAGTAGAGGAGTGCTCTTTTCTCAAAAGCAGAGTGTGTTTCTTGTAAGGCAAGCTAACGTTTGTTTCCCAGTCCTAAATAAAATTGAGGCACTTGCAGTTTTTGGTCCTAAGAGTAAGAATTGTTTTATGGTAAGAATTGTCACTATTGCACTCCCATTGTCATACACAGGGCAAATAGCACTGGTGTCGGTTCCCAGCATGTACAGTGTATTGGACTGAAGAGTATCTACTGTTCTTCTCAGTTTCTTAAGCAGAATTGATCTAGATATGGCCGTGTGTGTAGGAAGCACAGTTCTTTTCTTCTGAGCAAGCTCACTGTTTGGACCCCATTGGAAACACAATAGAGTAGAAGAGTGCTCTTTTCTCAAAAGCAGAGTGTGTTTCTTGTAAGGCGAGCTAGCATTTGCTTTCCAGTCAGAAATGGAGTTGAATAACATGCAGTTTCTGGTCCTACGAGCAAGAGTTGTTTTCTGGTAAGAAGAGTCACTATTGCGCTCCCATTCCCATGCACAGTGCAAATAGCACTCGCGTCTGTTCCCAGCAAGTACAGTGTATTGGACTAAAGAGGATCCTCTGTTCTTGTCAGTTTCTTAAGCAGAGTTGTACTAGATATGGCCCCGGTGTGTAGGAAGCACAGTTCTTTTGTTCTGAGCAAGCTCACTTTCGGACCCCAAAGGAAACACAGTAGAGTAGAAGAGTGCCCTTTTCTCAAAAGCAGAGTGTGTTATTGAAAGGCGAGCTAGCATTTGTTTCCCAGTCCTAAATGGAGTTGAATCACATGCAGTTTTTGGTCTTACGAGCAAGAGTTGTTTTCTGGTAAGGAAAGTCACTATAGCGCTCCCATTGCCATACACAGTGCAAATAGCACTCGCGTCTCTTCCCAGCAAGTACAGTGTATTGGACTGAAGAGGAGCTACTGTTCTTGTCAGTTTCCTAAGCATAGTTGAACTAGATATGGCCCCTGTGTGTAGGAATCACAGTTCTTTTGTTCTGAGCAAGCTCACTGTTCGGACAACATAGGAAACACAGTAGAGTAGAAGAGTGCTCTTTTCTCAAAAGCAGAGTGTGTTTCTTGTAAGGCGAGCTAGCGTTTGTGTCCCAGCCCTAAATGGAGTTGAATCACATGCAGTTTCTGGTCCTGTGAGCAAGAGTTGTTTTCTGGTAATAAGAGTCACTATTGCACTCCCTTTATCATACACAGGGCAAATAGCACTTGCGTCTGTTCCCAGCATGTACAGTGTATTGGCCTGAAGAGGATCTACTGTTCTTGTCAGTTTTCTAAGCAGAGTTGAACTAGATATGGCCCGTGTGTGTAGGAAGCACAGTTCTTTTCTTCTGAGCAATCTCACTGTTCTGGCCCTGGAGTAAACACAGTAGAGTAGAAGAGTGCTCTTTTCTCAAAAGCAGAGTGTGTTTCTTGTAAGGCGAGCTAGCGTTTGTGTCCCAGTCCTAAATGGAGTTGCATCACATGCAGTTTCTGGTCCTACGAGCAAGAATTGTTTTCTGGTAAGAAGAGTCACTATTGTGCTATCATTGCCATACACAGTGCAAATAGCACTCGCGTCTGTTCCCAGCAAGTACAGTGTATTGGACAGAAGAAAATCTACTGTTCTTGTCTTTTTCCTAAGCAGAATTGAACTAGATATGGCCCGTGTGTGTGAAGCACAGTTCTTTTGTTCTGAGCAAGCTCACTGTTCGGACCCCATGGGAAACACAGTAGAGTAGAAGAGTACTCTTTTTTCAAAAGCAGAGTGTGTTTCTTGTAAGGCTAGCTAGTGTTTGTTTCCCAGTCAGAAACGGAGTTGAATCCCATGAAGTTTCTGGTCCTACAACCAAGAGTTGTTTTCTGGTAAGAAGAGTCACTATTGAGCTCCCATTGCCATACACAGTGCAAATAGCACTCGCGTCTGCTCCCAGCATATACATTGTATTGGACTGAAGAGGATCTACTGTTCTTGTCAGTTTCCTAAGCAGAGTTGAACTAGATATGGCCTGTGTGTGTAGGAAGCATAGTTCTTTTGTTCTGAGCAAGCTCACTGTTCGGACAACACAGGAAACACAGTAGAGTAGAAGAGTGCTCTTTTCTCAAAAGCAGAGTGTGTTTCTTGTAAGGCGAGCTAGCGTTTGTGTCCCAGTCCTAAATGGAGTTGCATCACATGCAGTTTCTGGTCCTACGAGCAAGAATTGTTTTCTGGTAAGAAGAGTCACTATTGTGCTATCATTGCCATACACAGTGCAAATAGCACTCGCGTCTGTTCCCAGCAAGTACAGTGTATTGGACAGAAGAAAATCTACTGTTCTTGTCTTTTTCCTAAGCAGAATTGAACTAGATATGGCCCGTGTGTGTGAAGCACAGTTCTTTTGTTCTGAGCAAGCTCACTGTTCGGACCCCATGGGAAACACAGTAGAGTAGAAGAGTACTCTTTTTTCAAAAGCAGAGTGTGTTTCTTGTAAGGCTAGCTAGTGTTTGTTTCCCAGTCAGAAACGGAGTTGAATCCCATGAAGTTTCTGGTCCTACAACCAAGAGTTGTTTTCTGGTAAGAAGAGTCACTATTGAGCTCCCATTGCCATACACAGTGCAAATAGCACTCGCGTCTGCTCCCAGCATATACATTGTATTGGACTGAAGAGGATCTACTGTTCTTGTCAGTTTCCTAAGCAGAGTTGAACTAGATATGGCCTGTGTGTGTAGGAAGCATAGTTCTTTTGTTCTGAGCAAGCTCACTGTTCGGACAACACAGGAAACACAGTAGAGTAGAAGAGTGCTCTTTTATCAAAAGCAGAGTGTGTTTCTTGTAAGGTGAGCTAGCGTTTGTTTCCCAGTCCTAAATGGAGTTGAATCACATGCAGTTTTTGGTCCTACGAGCAAGAGTTGTTTTCTGGTAAGGAAAGTCACTATTGCGCTCCCATTTCCATACAAAGTGCAAATAGCACTCGCGTCTGTTCCCAGCAAGTACAGTGTATTGGACTGAAGTGGAGCTACTGTTCTGGTCAGTTTCCTAAGCAGAGTTGAACTGGATATGGCCGGTGTTTGTAGGAAGCACAGTTCTTTTGTTCTGAGCAAGCTCACTGTTCTGGCCCTATGGGAAACACAGTAGAGTAGAAGAGTGCTCTTTTCTCAAAAGCTGAGTGTGTTTGTTGTAAGGCGAGCTAGCGTTTTTTTCCCAGTCCTAAATGGAGTTCAATCCCATGCAGTTTCTGGTCCTACGAGCAAGAGTTGTTTTCTGGTAAGAAGAGTCACTATTGCGCTTCCATTGCAATACACAGTGCAAATAGCATTCCCTTCTCTTCCCAGCAAGTACAGTGTATTGGACAGAATAGGAGATACTGTTTTTGTCAGTTTCCTAAGCAGAGTTGAACTGGATATGGCCCGTGTGTGTAGGAAGCACAGTTCTTTTGTTCTGAGGAAGCTCACTGTTCTGGCCTTATAGGAAACACCGTAGAGTAAAAGAGTGCTTTTTTCTCAAAAGCAGAGTGTGTTTTTTGTAAGGTGAACTAGCGTTTGTTTCCCAGTCCTAAATGGAGTTGAATCCCATGCAGTTTCTGGTCCTACGAGCAAGAGTTGTTTTTCTGGTAAGAAGAGTCACTATTGCGCTCCCATTGCCATACACAGTGCAAATAGCACTCGCAGCCTTTTCCCAGCAAGTACAGTGTATTGGACTGAAGAGGAGATACTGTTCTTGTCAGTTTCTTAAGCAGAGTTGAACTAGATATGGCCCATGTGTGTAGGAAGCACAGTTCCTTTGTTCTGAGCAAGCTCATTGTTCGGACCCCTTAGGAAACACAGCAGAGTAGAAGAGTGCTCTTTTCTCAAAAGCAGAGTGTGTTTCTTGTAAGGCGAGCTAACGTTTGTTTCCCAGTCCTAAATGGAGTTGAATCACATGCAGTTTTTTGGTCCAATGAACAAGAGTTGTTTTCTTGTAAGGAAAGTCACTATTGTGCTCCCATTTCCATACAAAGTGCAAATAGCACTGGCGTCTATTCCCAGCAAGTACAGTGTATTGGACTGAAGAGGAGCTACTGTTCTATTCAGTTCCTAAGCAGAGTTGAACTAGATATGGCCCGTGTGTAGGAAGCACAGTTCTTTTGTTCTGAGCAAGCTCACTGTTCTGGCCCTATGGGAAACACAGTAGAGTAGAAGAGTGCTCTTTTCTCAAAAGCAGAGTGTGTTTCTTGTAAGGCGAGGTAGCGTTTTTTTCCCAGTCCTAAATGGAGTTGAATCCCATGCAGTTTCTGGTCCTACGAGCAAGAGTTGTTTTCTGGTAAGAAGACTCACTATTGCACTCCCTTTGTCATACACAGGGCAAATAGCACTTGCGTCTGTTCCCAGCATGTACAGTGTATTGGCCTGAAGAGGATCTACTGTTCTTGTCAGTTTCCTAAGCAGAGTTGAACTAGATATGGCCGTGTGTGTAGGAAGCACAGTTCTTTTGTTCTGAGGAAGCTCACTGTACTGGCCCTATAGGGAACACAGCAGAGTAGAAGAGTGCTCTTTTCTCAAAAGCAGAGTGTGTTTCTTGTAAGGTGAGCTAGCGTTTGTTTCCCAGTCCTAAATGGAGTTGAATCACATGCAGTTTTTGGTCCTACGAGCAAGAGTTGTTTTCTGGTAAAGAAAGTCACTATTGCGCTCCCCATTTCCATACAAAGTGCAAATAGCACTCGCGTCTTTTCCCAGCAAGTACCAGTGTATTGGACTGAAGTGGAGCTACTGTTCTTGTCAGTTTCCTAAGCAGAGTTGAACTGGATATGGCCGTGTTTGTAGGAAGCACAGTTCTTTTGTTCTGAGCAAGCTCACTGTTCTGGCCCTATGGGAAACACAGTAGAGTAGAAGAGTGCTCTTTTCTCAAAAGCAGAGTGTGTTTGTTGTAAGGCGAGCTAGCATTTTTTTCCCAGTCCTAAATGGAGTTGAATCCCATGCAGTTTCTGGTCCTACGAGCAAGAGTTGTTTTCTGGTAAGAAGAGTCACTATTGCACTTCCATTGCCATACACAGTGTAAATAGCACTAGCTTCTCTTCCCATCAAGTACAGTGTATTGGACAGAATAGGAGATACTGTTCTTGTCAGTTTCCTAAGCAGAGTTGAACTAGATATGGCCCGTGTGTGTAGGAAGCACAGTTCTTTTGTTCTGAGCAAGCTCACTGTTCTGGCCTTATAGGAAACACCGTAGAGTAGAAGAGTGCTCTTTTCTCAAAAGCAGAGTGTGTTTTTTGTAAGGTGAACTAGCGTTTGTTTCCCAGTCCTAAATGGAGTTGAATCCCATGCAGTTTCTGGTCCTACGAGCAAGAGTTGTTTTCTGGTAAGAAGAGTCACTATTGCGCTCCCATTGCCATACACAGTGCAAATAGCACTGGCGTGAGTTCCTAGCAAGTACAGTGTAATTGGACTGAAGAGGATCTACTGTTCTTGTCAGTTTCCTAAGCAGAGTTGAACTAGATATGGCCCATGTGTGTAGGGAAGCACAGTTCATTTGTTCTGAGCAAGCTCACTGTTCGGACCCCTTAGGAAACACAGCAGAGTAGAAGAGTGCTCTTTTCTCAAAAGCAGAGTGTGTTTCTTGTAAGGCGAGCTAACGTTTGTTTCCCAGTCCTAAATGGAGTTGAATCACATGCAGTTTTTGGTCCAATGAGCAAGAGTTGTTTTCTTGTAAGGAAAGTCACTATTGCGCTCCCATTTCCATACAAAGTGCAAATAGCACTCGAGTCTATTCCCAGCAAGTACAGTGTATTGGACTGAAAAGGAGCTACTGTTCTCGTCAGTTCCTAAGCAGAGTTGAACTAGATATGGCCCGTGTGTAGGAAGCACAGTTCTTTTGTTCTGAGCAAGCTCACTGTTCTGGCCCTATGGGAAACACAGTAGAGTAGAAGAGTGCTCTTTTCTCAAAAGCAGAGTGTGTTTCTTGTAAGGCGAGGTAGCGTTTGTTTCCCAGTCCTAAATGGAGTTGAATCCCATGCAGTTTCTGGTCCTATGAGCAAGAGTTGTTTTCTGGTAAGAAGAGGACACTATTTTGCTCCCATTGTCATACACAGGGCAAATAGCCCTGGCGTCTGTTCCCAGCATGTAGAGTGTATTGGACTGAAGAGGATCTACTCTTCTTGTCAGTTTCCTAAGCAGAATTGAACTAGATATGGCCCGTGTGTGAAGGAAGCACAGTTCTTTTGTTCTGAGCAAGCTCACTGTACTGGCCCTATAGGAAACACAGCAGAGTAGAAGAGTGCTCTTTTCTCAAAAGCAGAGTGTGTTTCTTGTAAGGTGAGCTAGCGTTGGTTTCCCAGTCCTAAATGGAGTTGAATCACATGCAGTTTTTGGTCCTATGAGCCTGAGTTGTTTTCTGGTAAGGAAAGTCACTATTGCGCTCTCCATTTCCATACAAAGTGCAAATAGCACTCGCGTCTGTTCGCAGGAAGTACAGTGCATTGGAACGAAGAGGAGCTACTGTTCTCGCCTTTTTCCTAATCAGAGTTGAACTAGATATGGCCCGTGTGTGTAGGAAGCACAATTCTTTTGTTCTGAGCAAGCTCACTGTTCTGGCCATATAGGAAACACAGTAGAGTAGAAGAGTGCTCTTTTCTCAAAAGCAGTGTGTGTTTCTTGTAAGGCGAGCTACCGTTTTTTTCCCAGTCCTAAATGGAGTTGAATCCCATGCAGTTTCTGGTCGTATGAGCAAGAGTTGTTTTCTGGTAAGAAGAGTCACTGTTGCACTCCCATTGCCATACACAGTGCAAATAGCACTCGCTTCTCTTCCCAACAAGTACAGTGTATTGGACAGAATAGGAGATACTGTTCTTGTCAGTTTCCTAAGCAGAGTTGAACTACATATGTCCCGTGTGTGTAGGAAGCACAGTTCTTTTGTTCTGAGGAAGCTCACTGTTCTGATATTATAGGAAACACCGTAGAGTAGAAGAGTGCTCTTTTCTCAAAAGCAGAGTGTGTTTCTTGTAATGTGAGCTAGCGTTTGTTTCCAGGTCCTAAATGGAGTTGAATCACATGCAGTTTCTGGTCCTACGAGCAAGAGCTGTTTTCTGGTAAGAAGAGTCACTATTGTGCTCCCATTGGCATACACAGTGCAAATAGCACTGGCGTCTGTTCCCAGCAAGTACAGTGTATTGGACTGAAGAGGAGATACTGTTCTTGTCAGTTTCCTAAGCAGAGTTGAACTAGGTATGGCCCATGTGTGTAGGAAGCACAGTTCTTTTGTTCTGAGCAAGCTCACTGTACTGGCACTATAGGAAACACAGCAGAGTAGAAGAGTGCTCTTTTCTCAAAAGCAGAGTGTGTTTCTTGTAAGGCGAGCTAGCGTTTGTTTCCCAGTCCTAAATGGAGTTGAATCCCATGCAGTTTCTGGTCCTACGAGCAAGAGTTATTTTCTGGTAAGAAGAGACACTATTGTGCTCCCATTGTCATACACAGGGCAAATAGCACTGGCGTCTGTTCCCAGCATTTAGAGTGTATTGGACTGAAGAGGAGCTACTGTTCTTGTCAGTTTCCTAAGCAGAGTTGAACTAGATACGGACTGTGTGTGTAAGAAGCATAGTTCTTTTGTTCTGAGCAAGCTCACTGTTCGGACAACACAGGAAACACAGTAGAGTAGAAGAGTGCTCTTTTATCAAAAGCAGAGTGTGTTTCTTGTAAGGTGAACTAGTGTTTGTTTCCCAGTCCTAAATGGAGTTGAATCACATGCAGTTTTTGGTCCTACGAGCAAGAGTTTTTTTCTGGTAAGGAAAGTCACTATTGTGCTCCCTTTGCCATACACAGTGCAAATAGCACTGTCATCTGTTCCCTGCAAATACAGTGTATTGGACTGAAGAGGAGCTACTATTCTTGTCAGTTTCCTAAGCACAGTTGAAGTAGATATGGCCCCTGTGTGTAGGAAGCACAATTCTTTTGTTCTGAGCAAGCTTTCTCTTCTGGCCCTATAGAAAACACAGTAGAGTAGAAGAGTGCTCGTTTATCAAAAGCAGAGTGTGTTTCTTGTAAGACGAGCTAGCGTTTGTTTCCCAGTCCTAAATGGAGTTGAATCACATGCAGTTTCTGGTCCTGCGAGCAAGAGTTGTTTCCTGTAAGAAGAGTCACTATTGCGCTTCCATTGGCATACACAGTGCAAATAGCACTGGCGTCTGTTCCCAGCAAGTACAGTGTATTGGACAGAAGAGGAGGTACTGTTCTTGTCAGTTTCCTAAGCGGAGTTGAACTAGATATGGCCCGTGTGTGTAGGAAGCACAGTTCTTTTGTTCTGAGCAAGCTCACTGTTTGGACCCCATAGGAAACACAGTAGAGAAGAAAAGTGCTCTTTTCTCAAAAGCAGAGTGTGTTTCTTGTAAGGCGAGCTAGCGTTTGTGTCCCAGCCCTAAATGGAGTTGAATCACATGCAGTTTCTGGTCCTACGAGCAAGAGTTGTTTTCTGGTAAGAAGACTCACTATTGCACTCCCTTTGTCATACACAGGGCAAATAGCACTTGCGTCTGTTCCCAGCATGTACAGTGTATTGGCCTGAAGAGGATCTACTGTTCTTGTCAGTTTCCTAAGCAGAGTTGAACTAGATATGGCCCGTGTGTGTAGGAAGCACAGTTCTTTTGTTCTGAGGAAGCTCACTGTACTGGCCCTATAGGAAACACAGCAGAGTAGAAGAGTGCTCTTTTCTCAAAAGCAGAGTGTGTTTCTTGTAAGGCAAGCTAACGTTTGTTTCCCAGTCCTAAATAAAGTTGAGTCACTTGCAGTTTTTGGTCCTACGAGCAAGAATTGTTTTATGGTAAGAATTGTTACTATTGCACTCCCATTGTCATGCACAGGGCAAATAGCACTGGTGTCGGTTCCCAGCATGTACAGTGTATTGGACTGAAGAGTATCTACTGTTCTTGTCAGTTTCTTAAGCAGAATTGATCTAGATATGGCCGTGTGTGTAGGAAGCACAGTTCTTTTCTTCTGAGCAAGCTCACTGTTTGGACCCCATAAAAACACAATAGAGTAGAAGAGTGCTCTTTTCTCAAAAGCATAGTGTGTTTATTGTAAGGCAAGCTAACGTTTGTTTCCCAGTCCTAAATAAAGTTGAGTCACTTGCAGTTTTTGGTCCTACGAGCAAGAATTGTTTTATGGTAAGAATTGTTACTATTGCACTCCCATTGTCATGCACAGGGCAAATAGCACTGGTGTCGGTTCCCAGCATGTACAGTGTATTGGACTGAAGAGTATCTACTGTTCTTGTCAGTTTCTTAAGCAGAATTGATCTAGATATGGCCGTGTGTGTAGGAAGCACAGTTCTTTTCTTCTGAGCAAGCTCACTGTTTGGACCCCATAAAAACACAATAGAGTAGAAGTGTGCTCTTTTCTCAAAAGCAGAGTGTGTTTATTGTAAGGCGAGCTAGCATTTGCTTTCCAGTCAGAAATGGAGTTGAATCACATACAGTTTCTGGTCCTACGAGCAAGAGTTGTTTTCTGGTAAGAAGAGTCACTATTGCGCTCCCATTGCCATACACAGTGCAAATAGCACTCGCGTCTGTTCCCAGCAAGTACAGTGTATTGGACTAAAGAGGATCCTCTGTTCTTGTCAGTTTCCTAAGCAGAGTTGAACTAGATATGGCCCCTGTGTGTAGGAAGCACAGTTCTTTTGTTCTGAGCAAGCTCACTGTTCAGAACCCATGTGAAACACAGTAGAGTAGAGGAGTGCTCTTTTCTCAAAAGCAGAGTGTGTTTCTTGTAAGGCAAGCTAACGTTTGTTTCCCAGTCCTAAATAAAGTTGAGTCACTTGCAGTTTTTGGTCCTACGAGCAAGAATTTTTTTATGGTAAGAATTGTCACTATTGCACTCCCATTGTCATACACAGGGCAAATAGCACTGGTGTCGGTTCCCAGCATGTACAGTGTATTGGGTGTATTGGACTGAAGAGTATCTACTGTTCTTGTTAGTTTCTTAAGCAGAATTGATCTATATGGCCGTGTGTGTAGGAAGCACAGTTCTTTTGTTCTGAGCAAGCTCACTGTTCTGGCCACATAGGAAACACAGTAGAGTAGAAGAGTACTCTTTTCTCAAAAGCAGAGTGTGTTTCTTGTAAGGCGAGGTAGCGTTTGTTTCCCAGTCCTAAATGGAGTTGAATCCCGTGCAGTTTCTGGTCCTACGAGCAAGAGTTGTTTTCTGGTAAGAAGAGACACTATTGTGCTCCCATTGTCATACCCAGGGCAAATAGCACTGGCGTCTGTTCCCAGCATGTAGAGTGTATTGGACTGAAGAGGAGATACTGTTCTTGTCAGTTTCCTAAGCAGAATTGAACTGGATATGGCCATGTGTGTAGGAAGCACAGTTCTTTTGTTCTGAGCAAACTTGCTGTACTGGCCATATAGGAAACACAGGAGAATAGAAGAGTGCTCTTTTCTCAAAAGCAGAGTGTGTTTCTTGTAAGGCCAGCTAACGTTTGTTTCCCAGTCCTAAATGGAGTTGAATTACATGCAGTTTTTGGTTCTACGAGCAAGAGTTTTTTTCTGGTAAGGGAAAGTCACTATTGCGCTCCCATTTCCATACAAAGTGCAAATAGCACTCGCGTCTGTTCCTGGAAGTACAGTGTATTGGACTGAAGAGGGAGCTACTGTTCTCCTCAGTTTCCTAATCAGAGTTGAACTAGATATGGCCCGTGTGTGTAGGAAGCACAGTTCTTTTGTTCTGAGCAAGCTCACTGTTCTGGCCATATGGGAAACACAGTAGAGTAGAAGAGTGGTCTTTTCTCAAAAGCAGAGTGTGTTTCTTGTAAGGCGAGCTAGCATTTTTTTCCCAGTCCTAAATGGTGTTGAATCCCATGCAGTTTCTGGTCGTATGAGCAAGAGTTTTTTTCTGGTAAGAAGAGTCACTATTGCGCTTCCATTGCCATACACAGTGCAAATAGCACTCGCTTCTCTTCCCAACAAGTACAGTGTATTGGACAGAATAGGAGATACTGTTCTTGTCTGTTTCCTAAGCAGAGTTGAACTAGATATGGCCCGTGTGTGTAGGAAGCAAAGTTCTTTTGTTCTGAGGAAGCTCACTGTTCTGGCATTATAGGAAACACCGTAGAGTAAAAGAGTGCTCTTTTCTCAAAAGCAGAGTGTGTTTCTTGTAATGTGAGCTAGCGTTTGTTTCCCAGTCCTAAAATGGAGTTGAATCACATGCAGTTTCTGTTTCTACGAGTAAGAGTTGTTTTCTGGTAAGAAGAGTCACTATTGCGCTCCCATTGCCATACACAGTGCAAATAGCACTGGCGTCTGTTCCCAGCAAGTTCAGTGTATTGGACTGAAGAGGAGATACTGTTCTTGTCAGTTTCTTAAGCAGAGTTGAACTAGGTATGGGCCCATGTGTGTAGGAAGTACAGTTCGTTTGTTCTGAGCAAGCTCACTGTTCGGACCCCATAGGAAACACAGTAGAGTAGAAGAGTGCTCTTTTCTCAAAAGCCGAGTGTGTTTCTTGTAAGGCGAGCTAGCATTTGTTTCCCAGTCCTAAATGGAGTTGAATCACATGCAGTTTCTGGTCCTACGAGCAAGAGTTGTTTTCTGGTAAGAAGAGTCACTATACTCTCCCATTGTCATACACAGTGCAAAGAGCACTGGCGTCTGTTCCCAGCAAGTACAGTGTATTGGACTGAAGAGGATCTACTGTTCTTGTCAGTTTTCTAAGCAGAATTGAACTAGATATGGCCCGTGTGTGAAGAAGCACAGTTCTTTTGTTCTGAGCAAGCTCACTGTACTGGCACTATACGAAACACAGCAGAGTAGAAGAGTGCCGTTTTCTCAAAATCAGAGTCTGTTTCTTGTAAGGCCAGCTAGCGTTTATTTCCCAGTTCTAAATGGAGTTGAATCACATGTAGTTTTTTGTCTTAGGAGCAAGATTTGTTTTCTGGTAAGACGAGTCACTATTGTGCTCCAATTGCCATACACAGTGCAAATAGCACTCGCGTCTGTTCCCAGCAAGTACAGTGTATTGGACTGAAAAGGAGCTACTGTTCTTGACAGTTTCCTAAGCAGAGTTGAACTAGATATGTCCCGTGTGTGTAAGAAGCACAGTTCTTTTTTTCTGAGCAAGCTCACTGTTCAGACGCCATAGGAAACACAGTGGAGTAGAAGAGTGCTCTTTTCTCAAAAGCAGAGTGTGTTTCTTGTAAGGCGAGCTAGTGTTTATTTCCCAGTTAGAAATGGAGTTGAGTCCCATGCAGTTTCTGGTCCTACGAGCAAAAGTTGTTTTCTGGTAAAAAGAGTCACTATTGCGCTCCCCATTGTCATACACAGAGCAAGTAGCACTCGAGTCTGTTCCCAGCAAGTACAGTGTATTGGACTGAATAGGAGCTACTGTTCTTGTCAGTTTCCTAAACAAAATTGAACTAGATATGGCCGTGTGTAGGAAGCACACTTCTTTTGTTCTGAGCAAGGTCACTGTTCTGGCCATATAGGAAACACAGTAGAGTAGAAGAGAGCTCTTTTCTCAAAAGCAGAGTGTGTTTCTTGTAAGGTGACCTAGCGTTTGTTTCCCAGTCCTAAATGGAGTTGAATCACATGCAGTTTTTGGTCATACAAGCAAGAGTTGTTTTCTGGTAAGGAAAGTCACTATTGCGCTCCCTTTGCTATACACAGTGCAAATATCACTCACGTCTGTTCCCAGCAAGTACAGTGTATTGGACTGAAGAGGAGATACTGTTCTTGTCAGTTTCCTAAGCAGAGTTGAACTAGATATGGCCCGTGTGTGTAGGAAGCACAGTTCTTTTTTTCTGAGCAAGCTCACTCTTTATCCCTATAGAAAATACACTAGAGTAGAAGAGTGCTCTTTTCTCAAATGCAGAGTGTGTTTCTTGTAAGGCGAGGTAGCGTTTGTTTCCCAGTCCTAAATGGACTTGATTCACAAGCAGTTTCTGGTCCTAAGACCAAGAGTTGTTTTCTGGTAAGAAGAGTCACTATTACTCTCCCATTGTCATACACAGTGCAAACAGCACTGGCGTCTGTTCGCAGCAAGTACAATGTATTGGACTGAACAGGATCTACTTTTCTTGTCAGTTTCCTAAGCAGAATTGAACTAGATATGGCCCGTGTGTGTAGGAAGCACAGTTCTTTTGTTCTGAGCAAGCTCACTGTTCTGGCCCTATGGGAAACACAGTAGAGTAGAAGAGTGCTCTTTTCTCAAAAGCAGAGTGTGTTTCTTGTAAGGCGAGGTAGCGTTTGTTTCCCAGTCCTAAATGGAGTTGAATCCCATGCTGTTTCTGGTCCTACGAGCAAGAGTTTTTTTCTGGTAAGTAGAGACACTATTGTGCTCCCACTGTCATACACAGGGCAAAAAGCACTGGCGTCTTTTCCCAGCATGTAGAGTGTATTGGACTGAAGAGGATCTACTGTTCTTGTCAGTTTCCTAAGCAGAATTGAACTAGATATGTCCGTGTGTGTAGGAAGCACAGTTTTTTTGTTCTGAGCAAGCTCACTGTTCTGGCCATATAGGAAACACAGTAGAGTAGAAGAGTGCTCTTTTCTCAAAAGCAGAGTGTGTTTCTTATAAGGCGAGCTAGTGTTTGTTTCCCAGTCCTAAGTGGAGTTGAATCACATGCAGTTTCTGGTCCTATGAGCAAGAGTTGTTTTCTGGTAAGGAGAGACACTATTGTGCTCCCATTGCTGTACACAGTGCAAATAGCACTCGCGTCTGTTCCCAGCAAGTACAGTGTACTGTATTGAAGAGGAGCTACATTTCTTGTCAGTTTCCTAAGAAGAGTTGAACTAGATATGGCCCGTGTGTGTAGGAAGCACAGTTCTTTTTTTCTGAGCAAGCTCACTGTTCGGAACTCTTAGGAAACACAGTAGAGTAGAAGAGTGCTCTTTTCTCAAAACCAGATTGTGTTTCTTGTAAGGCGAGATAGCGTTTGTTTCCCAGTCCTAAATGGAGTTGAATCCCATGCTGTTTCTGGTCCTACGAGCAAGAGTTTTTTTCTGGTAAGAAGAGACACTATTGTGCTCCCACTGTCATACACAGGGCAAAAAGCACTGGCGTCTTTTCCCAGCATGTAGAGTGTATTGGACTGAAGAGGATCTACTGTTCTTGTCAGTTTCCTAAGCAGAATTGAACTAGATATGTCCGTGTGTGTAGGAAGCACAGTTTTTTTGTTCTGAGCAAGCTCACTGTTCTGGCCATATAGGAAACACAGTAGAGTAGAAGAGTGCTCTTTTCTCAAAAGCAGAGTGTGTTTCTTGTAAGGCGAGCTAGTGTTTGTTTCCCAGTCCTAAGTGGAGTTGAATCACATGCAGTTTCTGGTCCTATGAGCAAGAGTTGTTTTCTGGTAAGGAGAGACACTATTGTGCTCCCATTGCTGTACACAGTGCAAATAGCACTCGCGTCTGTTCCCAGCAAGTACAGTGTACTGTATTGAAGAGGAGCTACATTTCTTGTCAGTTTCCTAAGAAGAGTTGAACTAGATATGGCCCGTGTGTGTAGGAAGCACAGTTCTTTTTTTCTGAGCAAGCTCACTGTTCGGAACTCTTAGGAAACACAGTAGAGTAGAAGAGTGCTCTTTTCTCAAAACCAGATTGTGTTTCTTGTAAGGCGAGATAGCGTTTGTTTCCCAGTCCTAAATGGAGTTGAATCCCATGCAGTTTCTGGTCCTACGAGCAAAAGTTGTTTTCTGGTAAGAAGAGTCACTGTTGCAATCCCACTGTCATACACAGTGCAAATAGCACTGGCATCTGTTCCCAGCCTGTACAGTGTATTGGACTGAAGAGGATCTACTGTTTTTTCAGTTTCCTAAGCAGAGTTGAACTAGATATGGCCCGTGCATGTAGGAAGCACAGTTCTTTTTTTCTGAGCAAGCTCACTGTTCTGGCCATATAGGAAATACAGTAGAGTAGAAGAGTGCTCTTTTCTCAAAAGCAGAATGTGTTTCTTGTAAGGCAAGCTAGCGTTTAATTCCCAGTTCTAAATGGAGTTGAATCACATGCAGTTTTTGGTCCTACCAGCAAGAGTTGTTTTCTGGTAAGGAAAGTCACTATTGAGCTCACATTGCCATACACAGTGCAAATAGCACTCGCGTCTTTTCCCAGCAAGTACAGTGTATTGGACTGAAGAGGAGATACTGTTCTTGTCAGTTTCCTAAGCAGAGTTGAACTAGATATGGCCTTGTGTATAGGAAGCACAGTACTTTTGTTCTGAGCAAGCTCACTGTTTGGACCCCATAGGAAACACAGTAGAGTACAAGAGTGCTCTTTTCTCAAAAGCAGTGTGTGTTTCTTGTAAGGCGAGCTAGCGTTTGTTTCCCAGTCCTAAATGGAGTTGAATCACATGCAGTTTCTGGTCCTAAGACCAAGACTTGTTTTCTGGTAAGAAGAGTCACTATTACTCTCCTATTGCCATACACAGTGCAAACAGCACTGGCGTCTGTTCCCAGCAAGTACAGTGTATTGGACTGAACAGGATCTACTTTTCTTGTCAGTTTCCTAAGCAGCATTGAACTAGATATGGCCCGTGTGTGAAGGAAGCACCGTTCTTTTGTTCTGAGCAAGCTCACTGTACTGGCACTATAGGAAACACAGCAGAGTAGAAGAGTGCTCTTTTCTCAAAAGCAGAGTGTGTTTCTTGTAAGGCGAGGTAGCGTTTGTTTCCCAGTCCTAAATGGAGTTGAATCACATGCAGTTTTTGGTCCTACGAGCAAGAGTTGTTTTCTGGTAAATAGAGACACTATTGTGCTCCCATTGTCATACACAGGGCAAATAGCACTGGCGTCTGTTCCCAGCATGTAGAGTGTATTGGACTGAAGAGGAGCTACTGTTCTTGTCAGTTTCCTAAGCAGAATTTTACTGGATATGTCCATGTGTGTAGGAAGCACAGTTCTTTTGTTCTGAGCAAGCTCGCTGTACTGGCCCTATAGGAAATACAGGAGAATAGAAGAGTGCTCTTTTCTCAAAAGCAGAGTGTGTTTCTTGTAAGGCGAGCTAGCGTTTGTTTCCCAGTCCTAAATGGAGTTGAATCACATGCAGTTTTTGGTCCTACGAGCAAGAGTTTTTTTCTGGTAAGGAAAGTCATTATTGCGCTCCCATTTCCATACAAAGTGCAAATAGCACTCGTATCTGTCCCCAGGAAGTACAGTGTATTGGACTGAAGAGGAGCTACTGTTCTTGTCAGTTTCCTAAGCAGAGTTGAACTAGATATGGCCCGTGTGTGTAGGAAGCACAGTTCTTTTGTTCTGAGCAAGCTCACTGTTCTGGCCCTATGGTAAACACAGTAGAGTAGAAGAGTGCTCCTTTCTCAAAAGCAGAGTGTGTTTCTTGTAAGGCGAGGTAGCGTTTGTTTCCCAGTCCTAAATGGAGTTGAATCCCATGCAGTTTCTGGTCCTACGAGCAAGAGTTTTTTTCTGGTAAGAAGAGACACTATTGTGCTCCCATTGTCATACACAGGGCAAATAGCACTGGCGTCTTTTCCCAGCATGTAGAGTGTATTGGACTGAAGAGGACCTACTGTTCTTGTCAGGTTTATAAGCAGATTTGAACTAGATATGGCCGTGTGTGTAGGAAGCACAGTTTTTTTTTTTTTTCTGAGCAAGCTCACTGTTCGGACCCCATAGGAAACACAGTAGAGTAGAAGAGTGCTCTTTTCTCTAAAGCAGAGTGTGTTTCTTGTAAGGCTAGCTAGTGTTTGTTTCCCAGTCAGAAATGGAGTTGAATCCCATGAAGTTTCTGGTCCTACAACCAAGAGTTGTTTTCTGGTAAGAAGAGTCACTATTGAGCTCCCATTGCCATACATAGTGCAAATAGCACTCGCGTCTGCTCCCAGCATATACATTGTATTGGACTGAAGAGGATCTACTGTTCTTGTCAGTTTCCTAAGCAGAGTTGAACTAGATATGGCCTGTGTGTGTAGGAAGCATAGTTCTTTTGTTCTGAGCAAGCTCACTGTTCGGACAACACAGGAAACATAGTAGAGTAGAAGAGTGCTCTTTTATCAAAAGCAGAGTGTGTTTCTTGTAAGGTGAACTATCGTTTGTTTCCCAGTCCTAAATGGAGTTGAATCACATGCAGTTTCTGGTCCTGCGAGCAAGAGTTGTTTCCTGTAAGAAGAGTCACTATTGCGCTTCCATTGGCATACACAGTGCAAATAGCACTGGCGTCTGTTCCCAGCAAGTACAGTATATTGGACTGAAGAGGAGCTACTGTTCTTGTCAGTTTCCTAAGCAGAGTTGAACTAGATATGGCCCTTGTGTGTAGGAAGCACAGTTCTTTTGTTCTGAGCAAGCTCACTCTTTATCCCTATAGAAAACACACTAGAGTAGAAGAGTGCTCTTTTCTCAAAAGCAGAGTGTGTTTCTTGTAAGGCAAGGTAGCGTTTGTTTCCCAGTCCTAAATGGACTTGATTCACAAGCAGTTTCTGGTCCTAAGACCAAGAGTTGTTTTCTGGTAAGAAGAGTCACTATTACTCTCCCATTGTCATACACAGTGCAAACAGCACTGGCGTCTGTTCGCAGCAAGTACAATGTATTGGACTGAACAGGATCTACTTTTCTCGTCAGTTTCCTAAGCAGAATTGAACTAGATATGGCCCGTGTGTGTAGGAAGCACAGTTCTTTTGTTCTGAGCAAGCTCACTGTTCTGGCCCTATGGGAAACACAGTAGAGTAGAAGAGTGCTCTTTTCTCAAAAGCAGAGTGTGTTTCTTGTAAGGCGAGGTAGCGTTTGTTTCCCAGTCCTAAATGGAGTTGAATCCCATGCAGTTTCTGGTCCTACGAGCAAGAGTTTTTTTCTGGTAAGGAGAGACACTATTGTGCTCCCACTGTCATACACAGCGCAAAAAGCCCTGGAGTCTTTTCCCAGCATGTAGAGTGTATTGGACTGAAGAGGATCTACTGTTCTTGTCAGTTTCCTAAGCAGAATTGAACTAGATATGTCCGTGTGTGTAGGAAGCACAGTTTTTTTTGTTCTGAGCAAGCTCACTGTTCTGGCCATATAGGAAACACAGTAGAGTAGAAGAGTGCTCTTTTCTCAAAAGCAGAGCGTGTTTCTTGTAAGGCGAGCTAGCGTTTGTTTCCCAGTCCTAAGTGGAGTTGAATCACATG
Source organism: Peromyscus eremicus (assembly GCF_949786415.1). Taxonomy (NCBI): domain Eukaryota; kingdom Metazoa; phylum Chordata; class Mammalia; order Rodentia; family Cricetidae; genus Peromyscus; species Peromyscus eremicus. Next base: position 140,152 of record NW_026735183.1, on the reverse strand, counting down.
CAGTTTCTGGTCCTATGAGCAAGAGTTGTTTTCTGGTAAGGAGAGACACTATTGTGCTCCCATTGCTGTACACAGTGCAAATAGCACTCGCGTCTGTTCCCAGCAAGTACAGTGTACTGTATTGAAGAGGAGCTACATTTCTTGTCAGTTTCCTAAGAAGAGTTGAACTAGATATGGCCCGTGTGTGTAGGAAGCACAGTTCTTTTTTTCTGAGCAAGCTCACTGTTCGGAACTCTTAGGAAACACAGTAGAGTAGAAGAGTGCTCTTTTCTCAAAACCAGATTGTGTTTCTTGTAAGGCGAGATAGCGTTTGTTTCCCAGTCCTAAATGGAGTTGAATCCCATGCAGTTTCTGGTCCTACGAGCAAAAGTTGTTTTCTGGTAAGAAGAGACACTGTTGCAGTCCCACTGTCATACACAGTGCAAATAGCACTGGCATCTGTTCCCAGCCTGTACAGTGCATTAGACTGAAGAGGATCTACTGTTTTTTCAGTTTCCTAAGCAGAGTTGAACTAGATATGGCCCGTGCATGTAGGAAGCACAGTTCTTTTTTTCTGAGCAAGCTCACTGTTCTGGCCATATAGGAAATACAGTAGAGTAGAAGAGTGCTCTTTTCTCAAAAGCAGAATGTGTTTCTTGTAAGGCAAGCTAGCGTTTAATTCCCAGTTCTAAATGGAGTTGAATCACATGCAGTTTTCGGTCCTACCAGCAAGAGTTGTTTTCTGGTAAGGAAAGTCACTATTGAGCTCACATTGCCATACACAGTGCAAATAGCACTCGCGTCTGTTCCCAGCAAGTACAGTGTATTGGACTGAAGAGGAGATACTGTTCTTGTCAGTTTCCTAAGCAGAGTTGAACTAGATATGGCCTTGTGTATAGGAAGCACAGTACTTTTGTTCTGAGCAAGCTCACTGTTTGGACCCCATAGGAAACACAGTAGAGTACAAGAGTGCTCTTTTTTCAAAAGCAGAGTGTGTTTCTTGTAAGGCGAGCTAGCGTTTGTTTCCCAGTCCTAAATGGAGTTGAATCACATGCAGTTTCTGGTCCTAAGACCAAGAGTTGTTTTCTGGTAAGAAGAGTCACTATTACTCTCCCATTGTCATACACAGTGCAAACAGCACTGGCGTCTGTTCCCAGCAAGTACAGTGTATTGGACTGAACAGGATCTACTTTTCTTGTCAGTTTCCTAAGCAGCATTGAACTAGATATGGCCCGTGTGTGAAGGAAGCACCGTTCTTTTGTTCTGAGCAAGCTCACTGTACTGGCACTATAGGAAACACAGCAGAGTAGAAGAGTGCTCTTTTCTCAAAAGCAGAGTGTGTTTCTTGTAAGGCGAGGTAGCGTTTGTTTCCCAGTCCTAAATGGAGTTGAATCCCATGCAGTTTCTGGTCCTACGAGCAAGAGTTGTTTTCTGGTAAATAGAGACACTATTGTGCTCCCATTGTCATACACAGGGCAAATAGCACTGGCGTCTGTTCCCAGCATGTAGAGTGTATTGGACTGAAGAGGAGCTACTGTTCTTGTCAGTTTCCTAAGCAGAATTTTACTGGATATGTCCATGTGTGTAGGAAGCACAGTTCTTTTGTTCTGAGCAAGCTCGCTGTACTGGCCCTATAGGAAATACAGGAGAATAGAAGAGTGCTCTTTTCTCAAAAGCAGATTGTGTTTCTTGTAAGGCGAGCTAGCGTTTGTTTCCCAGTCCTAAATGGAGTTGAATCACATGCAGTTTTTGGTCCTACGAGCAAGAGTTTTTTTCTGGTAAGGATAGTCATTATTGAACTCCCATTTCCATACAAAGTGCAAATAGCACTCGTATCTGTCCCCAGGAAGTACAGTGTATTGGACTGAAGAGGAGCTACTGTTCTTGTCAGTTTCCTAAGCAGAGTTGAACTAGATATGGCCCGTGTGTGTAGGAAGCACAGTTCTTTTGTTCTGAGCAAGCTCACTGTTCTGGCCCTATGGTAAACACAGTAGAGTAGAAGAGTGCTCCTTTCTCAAAAGCAGAGTGTGTTTCTTGTAAGGCGAGGTAGCGTTTGTTTCCCAGTCCTAAATGGAGTTGAATCCCATGCAGTTTCTGGTCCTATGAGCAAGAGTTTTTTTCTGGTAAGAAGATACACTATTGTGCTCCCATTGTCATACACAGGGCAAATAGCACTGGCGTCTTTTCCCAGCATGTAGAGTGTATTGGACTGAAGAGGACCTACTGTTCTTGTCAGGTTTATAAGCAGATTTGAACTAGAAATGGCCGTGTGTGTAGGAAGCACAGTTTTTTTTTTTCTGAGCAAGCTCACTGTTCGGACCCCATAGGAAACACAGTAGAGTAGAAGAGTGCTCTTTTCTCTAAAGCAGAGTGTGTTTCTTGTAAGGCTAGCTAGTGTTTGTTTCCCAGTCAGAAACGGAGTTGAATGCCATGAAGTTTCTGGTCCTACAACCAAGAGTTGTTTTCTGGTAAGAAGAGTCACTATTGAGCTCCCATTGCCATACACAGTGCAAATAGCACTCGTGTCTGCTCCCAGCATATACATTGTATTGGACTGAAGAGGATCTACTGTTCTTGTCAGTTTCCTAAGCAGAGTTGAACTAGATATGGCCTGTGTGTGTAGGAAGCATAGTTCTTTTGTTCTGAGCAAGCTCACTGTTCGGACAACACAGGAAACACAGTAGAGTAGAAGAGTGCTCTTTTATCAAAAGCAGAGTGTGTTTCTTGTAAGGTGAACTAGCGTTTGTTTCCCAGTCCTAAATGGAGTTGAATCACATGCAGTTTCTGGTCCTGCGAGCAAGAGTTGTTTCCTGTAAGAAGAGTCACTATTGTGCTTCCATTGGCATACACAGTGCAAATAGCACTGGCGTCTGTTCCCAGCAAGTACAGTGTATTGGACTGAAGAGGAGCTACTGTTCTTGTCAGTTTCCTAAGCAGAGTTGAACTAGATATGGCCCGTGTGTGTAGGAAGCACAGTTCTTTTGTTCTGAGCAAGCTCACTCTTTATCCCTATAGAAAACACACTAGAGTAGAAGAGTGCTCTTTTCTCAAAAGCAGAGTGTGTTTCTTGTAAGGCGAGGTAGCGTTTGTTTCCCAGTCCTAAATGGACTTGATTCACAAGCAGTTTCTGGTCCTAAGACCAAGAGTTGTTTTCTGGTAAGAAGAGTCACTATTACTCTCCCATTGTCATACACAGTGCAAACAGCACTGGCGTCTGTTCGCAGCAAGTACAATGTATTGGACTAAACAGGATCTACTTTTCTCGTCAGTTTCCTAAGCAGAATTGAACTAGATATGGCCCGTGTGTGTAGGAAGCACAGTTCTTTTGTTCTGAGCAAGCTCACTGTTCTGGCCTTATGGGAAACACAGTAGAGTAAAATAGTGCTCTTTTCTCAAAAGCAGACTGTGTTTCTTGTAAGGCGAGGTAGCGTTTGTTTCCCAGTCATAATGGAGTTGAATCACATGCAGTTTCTGGTCCTATGAGCAAGAGTTTTTTTCTGGTAAGAAGAGACACTATTGAGCTCCCATTGGCATACACAGTGCAAATAGCACTCGCGTCTGTTCCCAGCAAGTACAGTGTACTGTATTGAAGAGGAGCTACATTTCTTGTCAGTTTCCTAAGAAGAGTTGAACTAGATATGGCCCGTGTGTGTAGGAAGCACAGTTCTTTTTTTCTGAGCAAGCTCACTGTTCGGAACTCTTAGGAAACACAGTAGAGTAGAAAAGTGCTCTTTTCTCAAAACCAGATTGTGTTTCTTGTAAGGCGAGATAGCGTTTGTTTCCCAGTCCTAAATGGAGTTGAATCCCATGCAGTTTCTGGTCCTACGAGCAAAAGTTGTTTTCTGGTAAGAAGAGTCACTGTTGCAATCCCACTGTCATACACAGTGCAAATAGCACTGGCATCTGTTCCCAGCCTGTACAGTGTATTGGACTGAAGAGGATCTACTGTTTTTTCAGTTTCCTAAGCAGAGTTGAACTAGATATGGCCCGTGCATGTAGGAAGCACAGTTCTTTTTTTCTGAGCAAGCTCACTGTTCTGGCCATATGGGAAATACAGTAGAGTAGAAGAGTGCTCTTTTCTCAAAAGCAGAATGTGTTTCTTGTAAGGCAAGCTAGCGTTTAATTCCCAGTTCTAAATGGAGTTGAATCACATGCAATTTTCGGTCCTACCATCAAGAGTTGTTTTCTGGTAAGGAAAGTCACTATTGAGCTCACATTGCCATACACAGTGCAAATAGCACTCGCGTCTGTTCCCAGCAAGTACAGTGTATTGGACTGAAGAGGAGATACTGTTCTTGTCAGTTTCCTAAGCAGAGTTGAACTAGATATGGCCTTGTGTATAGGAAGCACAGTACTTTTGTTCTGAGCAAGCTCACTGTTTGGACCCCATAGGAAACACAGTAGAGTACAAGAGTGCTCTTTTCTCAAAAGCAGAGTGTGTTTCTTGTAAGGCGAGCTAGCGTTTGTTTCCCAGTCCTAAATGGAGTTGAATCACATGCAGTTTCTGGTCCTAAGACCAAGAGTTGTTTTCTGGTAAGAAGAGTCACTATTACTCTCCCATTGTCATACACAGTGCAAAAAGCACTGGCGTCTGTTCCCAGCAAGTACAGTGTATTGGACTGAACAGGATCTACTTTTCTTGTCAGTTTCCTAAGCAGCATTGAACTAGATATGGCCCGTGTGTGAAGGAAGCACCGTTCTTTTGTTCTGAGCAAGCTCACTGTACTGGCACTATAGGAAACACAGCAGAGTAGAAGAGTGCTCTTTTCTCAAAAGCAGACTGTGTTTCTTGTAAGGCGAGGTAGCGTTTGTTTCCCAGTCCTAAATGGAGTTGAATCCCATGCAGTTTCTGGTCCTATGAGCAAGAGTTATTTTCTGGTAAATAGAGACACTATTGTGCTCCCATTGTCATACACAGGGCAAATAGTACTGGCGTCTGTTCCCAGCATGTAGAGTGTATTGGACTGAAGAGGAGCTACTGTTCTTGTCAGTTTCCTAAGCAGAATTTTACTGGATATGTCCATGTGTGTAGGAAGCACAGTTCTTTTGTTCTGAGCAAGCTCGCTGTACTGGCCCTATAGGAAATACAGGAGAAGAGAAGAGTGCTCTTTTCTCAAAAGCAGAGTGTGTTTCTTGTAAGGCGAGCTAGCGTTTGTTTCCCAGTCCTAAATGGAGTTGAATCCCATGCAGTTTCTGGTCCTACGAGCAAGAGTTTTTTTCTGGTAAGAAGAGACACTATTGTGCTCCCATTGTCATACACAGGGCAAATAGCACTGGCGTCTTTTCCCAGCATGTAGAGTGTATTGGACTGAAGAGGACCTACTGTTCTTGTCAGGTTTATAAGCAGATTTGAACTAGAAATGGCCGTGTGTGTAGGAAGCACAGTTTTTTTTTTTCTGAGCAAGCTCACTGTTCGGACCCCATAGGAAACACAGTAGAGTAGAAGAGTGCTCTTTTCTCTAAAGCAGAGTGTGTTTCTTGTAAGGCTAGCTAGTGTTTGTTTCCCAGTCAGAAACGGAGTTGAATGCCATGAAGTTTCTGGTCCTACAACCAAGAGTTGTTTTCTGGTAAGAAGAGTCACTATTGAGCTCCCATTGCCATACACAGTGCAAATAGCACTCGTGTCTGCTCCCAGCATATACATTGTATTGGACTGAAGAGGATCTACTGTTCTTGTCAGTTTCCTAAGCAGAGTTGAACTAGATATGGCCTGTGTGTGTAGGAAGCATAGTTCTTTTGTTCTGAGCAAGCTCACTGTTCGGACAACACAGGAAACACAGTAGAGTAGAAGAGTGCTCTTTTATCAAAAGCAGAGTGTGTTTCTTGTAAGGTGAACTAGCGTTTGTTTCCCAGTCCTAAATGGAGTTGAATCACATGCAGTTTCTGGTCCTGCGAGCAAGAGTTGTTTCCTGTAAGAAGAGTCACTATTGCGCTTCCATTGGCATACACAGTGCAAATAGCACTGGCGTCTGTTCCCAGCAAGTACAGTGTATTGGACTGAAGAGGAGCTACTGTTCTTGTCAGTTTCCTAAGCAGAGTTGAACTAGATATGGCCCGTGTGTGTAGGAAGCACAGTTCTTTTGTTCTGAGCAAGCTCACTCTTTATCCCTATAGAAAACACACTAGAGTAGAAGAGTGCTCTTTTCTCAAAAGCAGAGTGTGTTTCTTGTAAGGCGAGGTAGCGTTTGTTTCCCAGTCCTAAATGGACTTGATTCACAAGCAGTTTCTGGTCCTAAGACCAAGAGTTGTTTTCTGGTAAGAAGAGTCACTATTACTCTCCCATTGTCATACACAGTGCAAACAGCACTGGCGTCTGTTCGCAGCAAGTACAATGTATTGGACTGAACAGGATCTACTTTTCTCGTCAGTTTCCTAAGCAGAATTGAACTAGATATGGCCCGTGTGTGTAGGAAGCACAGTTCTTTTGTTCTGAGCAAGCTCACTGTTCTGGCCTTATGGGAAACACAGTAGAGTAAAATAGTGCTCTTTTCTCAAAAGCAGACTGTGTTTCTTGTAAGGCGAGGTAGCGTTTGTTTCCCAGTCATAATGGAGTTGAATCACATGCAGTTTCTGGTCCTATGAGCAAGAGTTTTTTTCTGGTAAGAAGAGACACTATTGAGCTCCCATTGGCATACACAGTGCAAATAGCACTCGCGTCTGTTCCCAGCAAGTACAGTGTACTGTATTGAAGAGGAGCTACATTTCTTGTCAGTTTCCTAAGAAGAGTTGAACTAGATATGGCCCGTGTGTGTAGGAAGCACAGTTCTTTTTTTCTGAGCAAGCTCACTGTTCGGAACTCTTAGGAAACACAGTAGAGTAGAAAAGTGCTCTTTTCTCAAAACCAGATTGTGTTTCTTGTAAGGCGAGATAGCGTTTGTTTCCCAGTCCTAAATGGAGTTGAATCCCATGCAGTTTCTGGTCCTACGAGCAAAAGTTGTTTTCTGGTAAGAAGAGTCACTGTTGCAATCCCACTGTCATACACAGTGCAAATAGCACTGGCATCTGTTCCCAGCCTGTACAGTGTATTGGACTGAAGAGGATCTACTGTTTTTTCAGTTTCCTAAGCAGAGTTGAACTAGATATGGCCCGTGCATGTAGGAAGCACAGTTCTTTTTTTCTGAGCAAGCTCACTGTTCTGGCCATATGGGAAATACAGTAGAGTAGAAGAGTGCTCTTTTCTCAAAAGCAGAATGTGTTTCTTGTAAGGCAAGCTAGCGTTTAATTCCCAGTTCTAAATGGAGTTGAATCACATGCAATTTTCGGTCCTACCATCAAGAGTTGTTTTCTGGTAAGGAAAGTCACTATTGAGCTCACATTGCCATACACAGTGCAAATAGCACTCGCGTCTGTTCCCAGCAAGTACAGTGTATTGGACTGAAGAGGAGATACTGTTCTTGTCAGTTTCCTAAGCAGAGTTGAACTAGATATGGCCTTGTGTATAGGAAGCACAGTACTTTTGTTCTGAGCAAGCTCACTGTTTGGACCCCATAGGAAACACAGTAGAGTACAAGAGTGCTCTTTTCTCAAAAGCAGAGTGTGTTTCTTGTAAGGCGAGCTAGCGTTTGTTTCCCAGTCCTAAATGGAGTTGAATCACATGCAGTTTCTGGTCCTAAGACCAAGAGTTGTTTTCTGGTAAGAAGAGTCACTATTACTCTCCCATTGTCATACACAGTGCAAAAAGCACTGGCGTCTGTTCCCAGCAAGTACAGTGTATTGGACTGAACAGGATCTACTTTTCTTGTCAGTTTCCTAAGCAGCATTGAACTAGATATGGCCCGTGTGTGAAGGAAGCACCGTTCTTTTGTTCTGAGCAAGCTCACTGTACTGGCACTATAGGAAACACAGCAGAGTAGAAGAGTGCTCTTTTCTCAAAAGCAGACTGTGTTTCTTGTAAGGCGAGGTAGCGTTTGTTTCCCAGTCCTAAATGGAGTTGAATCCCATGCAGTTTCTGGTCCTATGAGCAAGAGTTATTTTCTGGTAAATAGAGACACTATTGTGCTCCCATTGTCATACACAGGGCAAATAGTACTGGCGTCTGTTCCCAGCATGTAGAGTGTATTGGACTGAAGAGGAGCTACTGTTCTTGTCAGTTTCCTAAGCAGAATTTTACTGGATATGTCCATGTGTGTAGGAAGCACAGTTCTTTTGTTCTGAGCAAGCTCGCTGTACTGGCCCTATAGGAAATACAGGAGAAGAGAAGAGTGCTCTTTTCTCAAAAGCAGAGTGTGTTTCTTGTAAGGCGAGCTAGCGTTTGTTTCCCAGTCCTAAATGGAGTTGAATCCCATGCAGTTTCTGGTCCTACGAGCAAGAGTTTTTTTCTGGTAAGAAGAGACACTATTGTGCTCCCATTGTCATACACAGGGCAAATAGCACTGGCGTCTTTTCCCAGCATGTAGAGTGTATTGGACTGAAGAGGACCTACTGTTCTTGTCAGGTTTATAAGCAGATTTGAACTAGAAATGGCCGTGTGTGTAGGAAGCACAGTTTTTTTTTTTCTGAGCAAGCTCACTGTTCGGACCCCATAGGAAACACAGTAGAGTAGAAGAGTGCTCTTTTCTCTAAAGCAGAGTGTGTTTCTTGTAAGGCTAGCTAGTGTTTGTTTCCCAGTCAGAAACGGAGTTGAATGCCATGAAGTTTCTGGTCCTACAACCAAGAGTTGTTTTCTGGTAAGAAGAGTCACTATTGAGCTCCCATTGCCATACACAGTGCAAATAGCACTCGTGTCTGCTCCCAGCATATACATTGTATTGGACTGAAGAGGATCTACTGTTCTTGTCAGTTTCCTAAGCAGAGTTGAACTAGATATGGCCTGTGTGTGTAGGAAGCATAGTTCTTTTGTTCTGAGCAAGCTCACTGTTCGGACAACACAGGAAACACAGTAGAGTAGAAGAGTGCTCTTTTATCAAAAGCAGAGTGTGTTTCTTGTAAGGTGAACTAGCGTTTGTTTCCCAGTCCTAAATGGAGTTGAATCACATGCAGTTTGGTCCTGCGAGCAAGAGTTGTTTCCTGTAAGAAGAGTCACTATTGCGCTTCCATTGGCATACACAGTGCAAATAGCACTGGCGTCTGTTCCCAGCAAGTACAGTGTATTGGACTGAAGAGGAGCTACTGTTCTTGTCAGTTTCCTAAGCAGAGTTGAACTAGATATGGCCCGTGTGTGTAGGAAGCACAGTTCTTTTGTTCTGAGCAAGCTCACTCTTTATCCCTATAGAAAACACACTAGAGTAGAAGAGTGCTCTTTTCTCAAAAGCAGAGTGTGTTTCTTGTAAGGCGAGGTAGCGTTTGTTTCCCAGTCCTAAATGGACTTGATTCACAAGCAGTTTCTGGTCCTAAGACCAAGAGTTGTTTTCTGGTAAGAAGAGTCACTATTACTCTCCCATTGTCATACACAGTGCAAACAGCACTGGCGTCTGTTCGCAGCAAGTACAATGTATTGGACTGAACAGGATCTACTTTTCTCGTCAGTTTCCCAAGCAGAATTGAACTAGATATGGCCCGTGTGTGTAGGAAGCACAGTTCTTTTGTTCTGAGCAAGCTCACTGTTCTGACCCTATGGGAAACACAGTAGAGTAGAATAGTGCTCTTTTCTCAAAAGCAGACTGTGTTTCTTGTAAGGCGAGGTAGCGTTTGTTTCCCAGTCCTAAATGGAGTTGAATCCCATGCAGTTTCTGGTCCTACGAGCAAGAGTTTTTTTCTGGTAAGAAGAGACACTATTGTGCTCCCACTGTCATACACAGGGCAAAAAGCACTGGCGTCTTTTCCCAGCATGTAGAGTGTATTGGACTGAAGAGGATCTACTGTTCTTGTCAGTTTCCTAAGCAGAATTGAACTAGATATGTCCGTGTGTGTAGGAAGCACAGTTTTTTTGTTCTGAGCAAGCTCACTGTTCTGGCCATATAGGAAACACAGTAGAGTAGAAGAGTGCTCTTTTCTCAAAAGCAGAGTGTGTTTCTTGTAAGGCGAGCTAGCGTTTGTTTCCCAGTCCTAAGTGGAGTTGAATCACATGCAGTTTCTGGTCCTATGAGCAAGAGTTTTTTTCTGGTAAGAAGAGACACTATTGAGCTCCCATTGGCATACACAGTGCAAATAGCACTCGCGTCTGTTCCCAGCAAGTACAGTGTACTGTATTGAAGAGGAGCTACAGTTCTTGTCAGTTTCCTAAGAAGAGTTGAACTAGATATGGCCCGTGTGTGTAGGAAGCACAGTTCTTTTTTTCTGAGCAAGCTCACTGTTCGGAACTCTTAGGAAACACAGTAGAGTAGAAGAGTGCTCTTTTCTCAAAACCAGATTGTGTTTCTTGTAAGGCGAGATAGCGTTTGTTTCCCAGTCCTAAATGGAGTTGAATCCCATGCAGTTTCTGGTCCTACGAGCAAAAGTTGTTTTCTGGTAAGAAGAGTCACTGTTGCAATCCCACTGTCATACACAGTGCAAATAGCACTGGCATCTGTTCCCAGCCTGTACAGTGTATTGGACTGAAGAGGATCTACTGTTTTTTCAGTTTCCTAAGCAGAGTTGAACTAGATATGGCCCGTGCATGTAGGAAGCACAGTTCTTTATTTCTGAGCAAGCTCACTGTTCTGGCCATATAGGAAATACAGTAGAGTAGAAGAGTGCTCTTTTCTCAAAAGCAGAATGTGTTTCTTGTAAGGCAAGCTAGCGTTTAATTCCCAGTTCTAAATGGAGTTGAATCACATGCAATTTTCGGTCCTACCATCAAGAGTTGTTTTCTGGTAAGGAAAGTCACTATTGAGCTCACATTGCCATACACAGTGCAAATAGCACTCGCGTCTGTTCCCAGCAAGTACAGTGTATTGGACTGAAGAGGAGATACTGTTCTTGTCAGTTTCCTAAGCAGAGTTGAACTAGATATGGCCTTGTGTATAGGAAGCACAGTACTTTTGTTCTGAGCAAGCTCACTGTTTGGACCCCATAGGAAACACAGTAGAGTACAAGAGTGCTCTTTTCTCAAAAGCAGAGTGTGTTTCTTGTAAGGCGAGCTAGCGTTTGTTTCCCAGTCCTAAATGGAGTTGAATCACATGCAGTTTCTGGTCCTAAGACCAAGAGTTGTTTTCTGGTAAGAAGAGTCACTATTATTCTCCCATTGTCATACACAGTGCAAACAGCACTGGCGTCTGTTCCCAGCAAGTACAGTGTATTGGACTGAACAGGATCTACTTTTCTTGTCAGTTTCCTAAGCAGCATTGAACTAGATATGGCCCGTGTGTGAAGGAAGCACCGTTCTTTTGTTCTGAGCAAGCTCACTGTACTAGCCCTATAGGAAATACAGGAGAAGAGAAGAGTGCTCTTTTCTCAAAAGCAGAGTGTGTTTCTTGTAAGGCGAGCTAGCGTTTGTTTCCCAGTCCTAAATGGAGTTGAATCACATGCAGTTTTTGGTCGTACGAGCAAGAGTTTTTTTCTGGTAAGGAAAGTCATTATTGCGCTCCCATTTCCATACAAAGTGCAAATAGCACTCGTATCTGTCCCCAGGAAGTACAGTGTATTGGACTGAAGAGGAGCTACTGTTCTTGTCAGTTTCCTAAGCAGAGTTGAACTAGATATGGCCCGTGTATGTAGGAAGCACAGTTCTTTTGTTCTGAGCAAGCTCACTGTTCTGGCCCTATGGTAAACACAGTAGAGTAGAAGAGTGCTCCTTTCTCAAAAGCAGAGTGTGTTTCTTGTAAGGCGAGGTAGCGTTTGTTTCCCAGTCCTAAATGGAGTTGAATCCCATGCAGTTTCTGGTCCTACGAGCAAGAGTTTTTTTCTGGTAAGAAGAGACACTATTGTGCTCCCATTGTCATACACAGGGCAAATAGCACTGGCGTCTTTTCCCAGCATGTAGAGTGTATTGGACTGAAGAGGACCTACTGTTCTTGTCAGGTTTATAAGCAGATTTGAACTAGATATGGCCGTGTGTGTAGGAAGCACAGTTTTTTTTTTTTCTGAGCAAGCTCACTGTTCGGACCCCATAGGAAACACAGTAGAGTAGAAGAGTGCTCTTTTCTCTAAAGCAGAGTGTGTTTCTTGTAAGGCTAGCTAGTGTTTGTTTCCCAGTCAGAAACGGAGTTGAATCCCATGAAGTTTCTGGTCCTACAACCAAGAGTTGTTTTCTGGTAAGAAGAGTCACTATTGAGCTCCCATTGCCATACACAGTGCAAATAGCACTCGCGTCTGCTCCCAGCATATACATTGTATTGGACTGAAGAGGATCTACTGTTCTTGTCAGTTTCCTAAGCAGAGTTGAACTAGATATGGCCTGTGTGTGTAGGAAGCATGGTTCTTTTGTTCTGAGCAAGCTCACTGTTCGGACAACACAGGAAACACAGTAGAGTCGAAGAGTGCTCTTTTATCAAAAGCAGAGTGTGTTTCTTGTAAGGTGAACTACCGTTTGTTTCCCAGTCCTAAATGGAGTTGAATCACATGCAGTTTCTGGTCCTGCGAGCAAGAGTTGTTTCCTGTAAGAAGAGTCACTATTGCGCTTCCATTGGCATACACAGTGCAAATAGCACTGGCATCTGTTCCCAGCAAGTACAGTGTATTGGACTGAAGAGGAGCTACTGTTCTTGTCAGTTTCCTAAGCAGAGTTGAACTAGATATGGCCCGTGTGTGTAGGAAGCACAGTTCTTTTGTTCTGAGCAAGCTCACCGTTTGGACCCCGTAGGAAACACAGTAGAGTAGAAAAGTGCTCTTTTCTCAAAAGCAGAGTGTGTTTCTTGTAAGGCGAGCTAGCGTTTGTGTCCCAGCCCTAAATGGAGTTGAATCACATGCAGTTTCTGGTCCTACGAGCAATAGTTGTTTTCTTGTAAGAAGACTCACTGTTGCACTCCCTTTGTCATACACAGGGCAAATAGCACTTGCGTCTGTTCCCAGCATGTACAGTGTATTGGCCTGAAGAGGATCTACTGTTCTTGTCAGTTTCCTAAGCAGAGTTGAACTAGATATGGCCCGTGTGTGTAGGAAGCACAGTTCTTTTGTTCTGAGGAAGCTCACTGTACTGGCCCTATAGGAAACACAGCAGAGTAGAAGAGTGCTCTTTTCTCAAAAGCAGAGTGTGTATCTTGTAAGGTAAGCTAGCGTTTGTTTCCCAGTCCTAAATGGAGTTGAATCACATGCAGTTTTTGGTCCTACGAGCAAGAGTTGTTTTCTGGTAAGGAAAGTCACTATTGTGCTCCCATTTCCATACAAAGTGCAAATAGCACTCGCGTCTGTTCCCAGCAAGTACAGTGTATTGGACTGAAGTGGAGCTACTGTTCTGGTCAGTTTCCTAAGCAGAGTTGAACTGGATATGGCCCGTATTTGTAGGAAGCACAGTTCTTTTGTTCTGAGCAAGCTCACTGTTCTGGCCCTATGGGAAACACAGTAGAGTAGAAGAGTGCTCTTTTCTCAAAAGCTGAGTGTGTTTGTTGTAAGGCGAGCTAGAGTTTTTTCCCAGTCCTAAATGGAGTTCAATCACATGCAGTTTCTGGTCCTACGAGCAAGAGTTGTTTTCTGGTAATAAGAGTCACTATTGCGCTTCCATTGCAATACACAGTGTAAATAGCACTCGCTTCTTTTCCCAGCAAGTACAGTGTATTGGATAGAATAGGAGATACTGTTCTTGTCAGTTTCCTAAGCAGAGTTGAACTGGATATGGCCCGTGTGTGTAGGAAGCACAGTTCTTTTGTTCTGAGGAAGCTCACTGTTCTGGCCTTATAGGAAACACCGTAGAGTAGAAGAGTGCTCTTTTCTTAAAAGCAGAGTGTGTTTTTTGTAAGGTGAACTAGCGTTCGTTTCCCAGTCCTAAATGGAGTTGAATCCCATGCAGTTTCTGGTCCTACGAGCAAGAGTTGTTTTCTGGTAAGAAGAGTCACTATTGTGCTCCCATTGCCATACACAGTGCAAATAGCACTAGCGTCTGTTCCCAGCAAGTACAGTGTATTGGACTGAAGAGGAGATACTGTTCTTGTCAGTTTCCTAAGCAGAGTTGAACTAGATATGGCCCATGTGTGCAGGAAGCACAGTTCCTTTGTTCTGAGCAAGCTCACTGTTCGCACCCCTTAGGAAACACAGCAGAGTAGAAGAGTGCTCTTTTCTCAAAAGCAGAGTGTGTTTCTTGTAAGGCGAGCTAACGTTTGTTTCCCAGTCCTAAATGGAGTTGAATCACATGCAGTTTTTGGTCCAATGAGCAAGAGTTGTTTTCTTGTAAGGAAAGTCACTATTGCGCTCCCATTTTCATACAAAGTGCAAATAGCACTCGCGTCTATTCCCAGCAAGTACAGTGTATTGGACTGAAGAGGAGCTACTGTTCTCGTCAGTTCCTAAGCAGAGTTGAACTAGATATGGCCCGTGTGTAGGAAGCACAGTTCTTTTGTTCTGAGCAAGCTCACTGTTCTGGCCCTATGGGAAACACAGTAGAGTAGAAGAGTGCTCTTTTCTCAAAAGCAGAGTGTGTTTCTTGTAAGGCGAGGTAGCGTTTGTTTCCCAGTCCTAAATGGAGTTGAATCACATGCAGTTTCTGGTCCTACGAGCAAGAGTTGTTTTCTCGTAAGAAGACTCACTATTGCACTCCCTTTGTCATACACAGGGCAAATAGCACTTGCGTCTGTTCTCAGCATGTACAGTGTATTGGCCTGAAGAGGATCTACTGTTCTTGTCAGTTTCCTAAGCAGAGTTGAACTAGATATGGCCCGTGTGTGTAGGAAGCACAGTTCTTTTGTTCTGAGGAAGCTCACTGTACTGGCCCTATAGGAAAAACAGCAGAGTAGAAGAGTGCTCTTTTCTCAAAAGCAGAGTGTGTTTCTTGTAAGGTGAGCTAGCGTTTGTTTCCCAGTCCTAAATGGAGTTGAATCACATGCAGTTTTTGGTCCTATGAGCAAGAGTTGTTTTCTGGTAAGGAAAGTCACTATTGTGCTCCCATTTCCATACAAAGTGCAAATAGCACTCGCGTCTGTTCCCAGCAAGTACAGTGTATTGGACTGAAGTGGAGCTACTGTTCTCGTCAGTTTCCTAAGCAGAGTTGAACTGGATATGGCCCGTGTTTGTAGGAAGCACAGTTCTTTTGTTCTGAGCAAGCTCACTGTTCTGGCCCTATGGGAAACACAGTAGAGTAGAAGAGTGCTCTTTTCTCAAAAGCAGAGTGTGTTTCTTGTAAGGCGAGGTAGCGTTTGTTTCCCAGTCCTAAATGGAGTTGAATCCCATGCAGTTTCTGGTCCTACGAGCAAGAGTTGTTTCCTGGTAAGAAGAGACACTATTTTGCTCCCATTGTCATACACAGGGCAAATAGCCCTGGTGTCTGTTCCCAGCATGTAGAGTGTATTGGACTGAAG
Source organism: Peromyscus eremicus (assembly GCF_949786415.1). Classification (NCBI taxonomy): domain Eukaryota; kingdom Metazoa; phylum Chordata; class Mammalia; order Rodentia; family Cricetidae; genus Peromyscus; species Peromyscus eremicus. The sequence goes on along the minus strand of NW_026735183.1, from coordinate 124,871 downwards.
AGGATCTACTGTTCTTGTCAGTTTCCTAAGCAGAATTGAACTAGATATGGCCCGTGTGTGAAGGAAGCACAGTTCTTTTGTTCTGAGCAAGCTCACTGTACTGGCCCTATAGGAAACACAGCAGAGTAGAAGAGTGCTCTTTTCTCAAAAGCAGAGTGTGTTTCTTTAAGATGAGCTAGCGTTTGTTTCCCAGTCCTAAATGGAGTTGAATCACATGCAGTTTTTGGTCCTATGAGCAAGAGTTGTTTTCTGGTAAGGAAAGTCACTATTGCGCTCCCATTTCCATACAAAGTGCAAATAGCACTCGCGTCTGTTCGCAGGAAGTACAGTGCATTGGAACGAAGAGGAGCTGCTGTTCTCGTCAGTTTCCTAATCAGAGTTGAACTAGATATGGCCCGTGTGTGTAGGAAGCACAATTCTTTTGTTCTGAGCAAGCTCACTGCTCTGGCCATATAGGAAACACAGTAGAGTAGAAGAGTGCTCTTTTCTCAAAAGCAGAGTGTGTTTCTTGTAAGGCGAGCTACCGTTTTTTTCCCAGTCCTAAATGGAGTTGAATCCCATGCAGTTTCTGGTCGTATGAGCAAGAGTTGTTTTCTGGTAAGAAGAGTCACTATTGCACTCCCAAAGCCATACACAGTGCAAATAGCACTCGCTTCTCTTCCCAACAAGTACAGTGTATTGGACAGAATAGGAGATACTGTTCTTGTCAGTTTCATAAGCAGAGTTGAACTAGATATGTCCCGTGTGTGTAGGAAGCACAGTTCTTTTGTTCTGAGGAAGCTCACTGCTCTGATATTATAGGAAACACCGTAGAGTAGAAGAGTGCTCTTTTCTCAAAAGCAGAGTGTGTTTCTTGTAAGGCGAGCTACCGTTTTTTTCCCAGTCCTAAATGGAGTTGAATCCCATGCAGTTTCTGGTCATATGAGCAAGAGCTGTTTTCTGGTAAGAAGAGTCACTATTGCGTTCCCATTGCCATACACAGTGCATTAGCACTGGCGTCTGTTACCAGCAAGTACAGTGTATTGGACTGAAGAGGAGATACTGTTCTTGTCAGTTTCCTAAGCAGAGTTGAACTAGGTATGGCCCATGTGTGTAGGAAGCACAGTTCTTTTGTTCTGAGCAAGCTCACTGTACTGGCACTATAGGAAACACAGCAGAGTAGAAGAGTGCTCTTTTCTCAAAAGCAGAGTGTGTTTCTTGTAAGGCGAGCTAGCAATTGTTTCCCAGTCCTAATTGGAGTTGAATCACATGCAGTTTCTGGTCCTACAAGCAAGGGTTTTTTTCTGGTAAAGGAGACACTATTGTGCTCCCATTGCTGTACACAGTGCAAATAGCACTGGCGTCTGTTCCCAGCAAGTACAGTGTATTGGACTGAAGAGGATCTACTGTTCTTGTCAGTTTCCTAAGCAGAATTGAACTAGATATGGCCCGTGTGTGTAGGAAGCACAGTTCTTTTGTTCTGAGCAAGCTTACTGTACTGGCCCTATAGGAAACACAGTAGAGTAGAAGAGTGCTCTTTTCTCAAAAGCAGAGTGTGTTTCTTGTAAGGCGAGCTAGCGTTTGTGTCCCAGCCCTAAATGGAGTTGAAACACATGCAGTTTCTGGTCCTACGAGCAATAGTTGTTTTCTGGTAAGAAGACTCACTGTTGCACTCCCTTTGTCATACACAGGGCAAATAGCACTTGCGTCTGTTCCCAGCATGTACAGTGTATTGGCCTGAAGAGGATCTACTGTTCTTGTCAGTTTCCTAAGCAGAGTTGAACTAGATATGGCCAGTGTGTGTAGGAAGCACAGTTCTTTTGTTCTGAGGAAGCTCACTGTACTGGCCCTATAGGAAACACAGCAGAGTAGAAGAGTGCTCTTTTCTCAAAAGCAGAGTGTGTATCTTGTAAGGCGAGCTACCATTTTTTTCCCAGTCCTAAATGGAGTTGAATCACATGCAGTTTCTGGTCGTATGAGCAAGAGTTGTTTTCTGGTAAGAAGAGTCACTATTGCACTCCCAAAGCCATACACAGTGCAAATAGCACTCGCTTCTCTTCCCAACAAGTACAGTGTATTGGACAGAATAGGAGATACTGTTCTTGTCAGTTTCCTAAGCAGAGTTGAACTAGATATGTCCCGTGTGTGTAGGAAGCACAGTTCTTTTGTTCTGAGGAAGCTCACTGTTCTGATATTATAGGAAACACCGTAGAGTAGAAGAGTGCTCTTTTCTCAAAAGCAGAGTGTGTTTCTTGTAATGTGAGCTACCGTTTGTTTCCAGGTCCTAAATGGAGTTGAATCACATGCAGTTTCTGGTCCTAGGAGCAAGAGCTGTTTTCTGGTAAGAAGAGTCACTATTGCGTTCCCATTGCCATACACAGTGCAAATAGCACTGGAGTCTGTTCCCAGCAAGTACAGTGTATTGGACTGAAGAGGAGATACTGCTCTTGTCAGTTTCCTAAGCAGAGTTGAACTAGGTATGGCCCATGTGTGTAGGAAGCACAGTTCTTTTGTTCTGAGCAAGCTCACTGTACTGGCACTATAGGAAACACAGCAGAGTAGAAGAGTGCTCTTTTCTCAAAAGCATAGTGTGTTTCTTGTAAGGCGAGCTAGCATTTGTTTCCCAGTCTTAAATGGAGTTGAATCCCATGCGGTTTCTGGTCCTACGAGCAAGAGTTGTTTTCTGGTAAGAAGAGACACTATTGTGCTCCCATTGTCATACACAGGACAAATAGCACTGGCGTCTGTTCCCAGCATGTAGAGTGTATTGGACTGAAGAGGAGCTCCTGTTCTTGTCAGTTTCCTAAGCAGAATTGAACTAGATATGGCCCGTGTGTGAAGGAAGCACAGTTCTTTTGTTCTGAGCAAGCTCACTGTTCGGACACCATAGGAAACACAGTAGAGTAGAAGTGTGCCCTTTTCTCAAAAGCAGAGCCTGTTTCTTGTAAGGCGAGCTAGCAATTGTTTCCCAGTCCTAATTGGAGTTAAATCACATGCAGTTTCTGGTCCTACAAGCAAGGGTTTTTTTCTGGTAAGGGAGAAACTATTGTGCTCCCATTGCTGTACACAGTGCAAATAGCACTGGCGTCTGTTCCCAGCAAGTACAGTGTATTGGACTGAAGAGGATCTACTGTTCTTGTCAGTTTCCTAAGGAGAATTGAACTAGATATGGCCCGTGTGTGTAGGAAGCACAGTTCTTTTGTTCTGAGCAAGCTTACTGTACTGGCCCTATAGGAAACACAGTAGAGTAGAAGAGTGCTCTTTTCTCAAAAGCAGAGTGTGTTTCTTGTAAGGCGAGCTAGCGTTTGTGTCCCAGCCCTAAATGGAGTTGTATCACATGCAGTTTCTGGTCCTACGAGCAATAGTTGTTTTCTGGTAAGAAGACTCACTGTTGCACTCCCTTTGTCATACACAGGGCAAATAGCACTTGCGTCTGTTCCCAGCATGTACAGTGTATTGGACTGAAGAGGATCTACTGTTCTTGTCAGTTTCCTAAGCAGAATTGAACTAGATATGGCCCGTGTGTGTAGGAAGCACAGTTCTTTTGTTCTGAGCAAGCTTACTGTACTGGCCCTATAGGAAACACAGTAGAGTAGAAGAGTGCTCTTTTCTCAAAAGCAGAGTGTGTTTCTTGTAAGGCGAGCTAGCGTTTGTGTCCCAGCCCTAAATGGAGTTGAATCACATGCAGTTTCTGGTCCTATGAGCAATAGTTGTTTTCTGGTAAGAAGACTCACTGTTGCACTCCCTTTGTCATACACAGGGCAAATAGCACTTGCGTCTGTTCCCAGCATGTACAGTGTATTGGCCTGAAGAGGATCTACTGTTCTTGTCAGTTTCCTAAGCAGAGTTGAACTAGATATGGCCCGTGTGTGTAGGAAGCACAGTTCTTTTGTTCTGAGGAAGCTCACTGTACTGGCCCTATAGGAAACACAGCAGAGTAGAAGAGTGCTCTTTTCTCAAAAGCAGAGTGTGTATCTGTAAGGTGAGCTAGCGTTTGTTTCCCAGTCCTAAATGGAGTTGAATCACATGCAGTTTTTGGTCCTACGAGCAAGAGTTGTTTTCTGGTAAGGAAAGTCACTATTGCGCTCCCATTTCCATACAAAGTGCAAATAGCACTCGCGTCTGTTCCCAGCAAGTACAGTGTATTGGACTGAAGGGGAGCTACTGTTCTCATCAGTTTCCTAAGCAGAGTTGAACTAGATATGGCCCGTGTGTGTAGGAAGCACAGTTCTTTTGTTCTGAGCAAGCTCACTGTTCTGGCCCTATGGGAAACACAGTAGAGTAGAAGAGTGCTCTTTTCTCAAAAGGAGAGTGTGTTTCTTGTAAGGCGAGCTAGCGTTTGTTTCCCAGTCCTAAATGGAGTTGAATCCCATGTAGTTTCTGGTCCTACGAGCAAGAGTTATTTTCTGGTAAGAAGAGACACTATTGTGCTCCCATTGTCATACACAGGGCAAATAGCACTGCCGTCTGTTCCCAGCATGTAGAGTGTATTGGACTGAATAGGAGCTACTGTTTTTGTCAGTTTCTTAAGCAGAATTGAACTGGATATGGCCATGTGTGTAGGAAGCACAGTTCTTTTGTTCTGAGCAAGCTCGCTGTACTGGCCCTATGGGAAACACAGTAGAGTAGAAGAGTGCTCTTTTCTCAAAAAGAGAGTGTGTTTCTTGTAAGGCTAGCTAGCGTTTGTTTCCCAGTCCTAAATGGAGTTAAATCACATGCAGTTTTTGGTCCTACGAGCAAGAGTTGTTTTCTGGTGAGGAAAGTCACTATTGAGCTCCCATTGCCATACACAGTGCAAATAGCACTAGCGTCTGTTCCCAGCAAGTACAGTGTATTGGACTGAAGATGAGCTACTGTTCTTGTCAGTTTCCTAGGCAGAGTTAAACTAGATATGGCCCGTGTGTGTAGGAAGCACAGTTCTTTTGTTCTGAGCAAGCTCACTGTTCAGACCACATAGGAAAAAAAGTAGAGTAGAAGAGTGCTCTTTTCTCAAAATCAGAGTGTGTTTCTTGTAAGGCGAGTTAGTGTTTGTTTCCCAGTCAGAAATGGAGTTGAATCCCATGCAGTTTCTGGTCCTACGAACAAGATTTGTTTTCTGGTAAGAAGAGTCACTGTTGTGCTCCCATTGCCATACACAGTGCAAATAGCACACACGTCTGTTCTCAGCAAGTACAGTGTACTGGACTGAAGAGGAGCTACTGTTCTTGCCAGTTTCCTAAGTAAAATTGAACTAGATATGGCCGTGTGTGTAGAAAGCACAGGTCTTTTGTTCTGAGCAAGCTCACTGTTCTGGCCATATAAGAAACACAGTAGAGTAGAAGAGTGCTCTTTTCTCAAAAGCAGAGTGTGTTTCTCGTAAGGCAAGCTAGCGTATATTTCCCAGTTCTAAATGGATTTGAATCACATGCAGTTTTCGGTCCTACGAGCAAGAGTTGTTTTCTGGTAAGGAAAGTCACTATTTAGCTCACATTGCGATACACAGTGCAAATAGCACTCGCATCTGTTCCCTGCAAGTACAGTGTATTGTGTTGAAGAGGAGCTACTTTTCTTGTAAGTTTTTTAAGCAGAGTTGAACTAGATATGGCCCGTGTGTGTAGGAAGCACAGTTCTTTTGTTCTGAACAAGCTCACTGTTCGGAACACTTAGGAAACACAGTAGAGTAGAAGAGTGCTCTTTTCCCAAAAGCAGATTGTGTTTCTTGTAAGGCAAGATAGCGTTTGTTTCCCAGTCCTAAATGGAGTTGAATCCCATGCAGTTTCTGGTCCTACGAGCAAGAGTTGTTTTCTGGTAAGAAGAGTCACTGTTGCGGTCCCATTGTCATACACAGTGCAAATAGCACTGGCATCTGTTCCCAGCATGTACAGTGTATTGGACTGAAGAGGATCTACTGTTCTTGTCAGTTTCCTAAGCAGCGTTGAACAAGATATGGCCCGTGTTTGTAGGAAGCACAGTTCTTTTTTTCTGAGCAAGCTAACTGTTCGACCCCATAGGAAACACAGTTGAGTAGAAGAGTGCTCTTTTCTCAAAAGCAGAGTGTGTTTCTTGTTAGGCGAGCTAATGTTTGTTTCTCAGTCAGAAATTGAGTTGAATCCCATGCAGTTTCTGGTCCTACGAGCAAGAGTTGTTTTCTGGTAAGAAGAGTCACTATTGCGCTCCCATTGTCATACACAGTGCAAATAGCACTCGCGTCTGTTCTAAGCAAGTACAGTGTATTGGAATGAAGAGGAGCTACTCTTCTTCTCAGTTTCCTAAGCAGAGTTGAACTAGATATGGCCTTGTGTGTATTAAGCACAGTTCTTTTGTTCTGAGCAAGCTCACTGTTCGGAACCCATGCGAAACACAGTAGAGTAGAGGAGTGCTCTTTTCTCAAAAGCAGAGTGTGTTTCTTGTAAGGCAAGCTAACGTTTGTTTCCCAGTCCTAAATAAAGTTGAGTCACTTGCAGTTTTTGGTCCTATGAGCAAGAATTGTTTTATGGTAAGAATTGTTACTATTGCACTCCCATTGTCATACACAGGGCAAATAGCACTGGTGCCGTTTCCCAGCATGTACAGTGTATTGGACTGAAGAGTATCTACTGTTCTTGTCAGTTTCTTAAGCAGAATTGATCTAGATATGGCCGTGTGTGGAGGAAGCACAGTTCTTTTGTTCTGAGCAAGCTCACTGTTTGGACCACTTAGGAAACACAATAGAGTAGAAGAGTGCTCTTTTCTCAAAAGCAGAGTGTGTTTATTGTAAGGCGAGCTAGCATTTGCTTTCCAGTCAGAAATGGAGTTGAATCACATGCAGTTTCTGGTCCTACGAGCAAGAGTTGTTTTCTGGTAAGAAGAGTCACTATTGCGCTCCCATTCCCATACACAGTGCAAATAGCACTCGCGTCTGTTCCCAGCAAGTACAGTGTATTGGACTAAAGAGGATCCTCTGTTCTTGTCAGTTTCCTAAGCAGAGTTGAACTAGATATGTCCCCGGTGTGTAGGAAGCACAGTTCTTTTGTTCTGAGCAAGCTCACTGTTCGGACCACATAGGAAACACAGTAGAGTAGAAGAGTGCCCTTTTCTCAAAAGCAGAGTGTGTTACTGAAAGGCGAGCAAGCATTTGTTTCCCAGTCCTAAATGGAGTTGAATCACATGCAGTTTTTGGTCTTACGAGCAAGAGTTGTTTTCTGGTAAGGAAAGTCACTATAGCGCTGCCTTTGCCATACACAGTGCAAATAGCACTGTCGTCTCTTCCCAGCAAGTACAGTGTATTGGACTGAAGAGGAGCTACTGTTCTTGTCAGTTTCCTAAGCATAGTTGAACTAGATATGGCCCCTGTGTGTAGGAAGCACAGTTCTTTTGTTCTGAGCAAGCTCACTGTTCCGAACCCATGGGAAACACAGTAGAGTAGAGGAGTGCTCTTTTCTCAAAAGCAGAGTGTGTTTCTTGTAAGGCAAGCTAACGTTTGTTTTCCAGCCCTAAATAAAATTGAGTCACTTGCAGTTTTTGGTCCTACGAGCAAGAATTTTTTTATGGTAAGAATTGTCACTATTGCACTCCCATTGTCATACACAGGGCAAATAGGACTGGTGTCGGTTCCCAGCATGTACAGTGTATTGGGTGTATTGGACTGAAGACTATCTACTGTTCTTGTCAGTTTCCTAAGCAGAGTTGAACTAGATATGGCCCGTGTGTGTAGGAAGCACAGTTCTTTTGTTCTGAGCAAGCTCACTCTTCTGGCCCTATGGGAAACACAGTAGAGTAGAAGAGTGCTCTTTTCTCAAAAGCAGAGTGTGTTTCTTGTAAGGCGAGGTAGCGTTTGTTTCCCAGTCCTAAATGGAGTTGAATCCCATGCAGTTTCTGGTCCTACGAGCAAGAGTTTTTTTCTGGTAAGAAGAGACACTATTGTGCTGCCACTGTCATACACAGGGCAAAAAGCACTGGCGTCGTTTCCCAGCATGTAGAGTGTATTGGACTGAAGAGGATCTACTGTTCTTGTCAGTTTCCTAAGCAGAATTGAACTAGATATGTCCGTGTGTGTAGGAAGCACAGTTTTTTTGTTCTGAGCAAGCTCACTGTTCTGGCCATATAGGAAACACAGTAGAGTAGAAGAGTGCTCTTTTCTCAAAAGCAGAGCGTGTTTCTTGTAAGGCGAGCTAGCGTTCGTTTCCCAGTCCTAAATGGAGTTGAATCCCATGCAGTTTCTGGTTCTACGAGCAAGACTTGTTTTCTGGTAAAAAGAGACACTATTGTGCTCCCATTGTCATACACAGGGCAAATAGCACTGGCGTCTGTTCCCAGCATGTAGAGTGTATTGGACTGAAGAGGAGCTACTGTTCTTGTCAGTTTCCTAAGCAGAATTGAACTGGATATGGCCATGTGTGTAGGAAGCACAGTTCTTTTGTTCTGAGCAAGCTTGCTGTACTGGCCATATAGGAAACACAGGAGAATAGAAGAGTGCTCTTTTCTCAAAAGCAGAGTGTGTTTCTTGTAAGGCGAGCTAACGTTTGTTTCCCAGTCCTAAATGGAGTTGAATTACATGCAGTTTTTAGTCCTACAAGCAAGAGTTTTTTTCTGGTAAGGAAAGTCACTATTGCGCTCCCATTTCCATACAAAGTGCAAATAGCACTCGCGTCTGTTCCTGGAAGTACAGTGTATTGGACTGAAGAGGAGCTACTGCTCTCCTCAGTTTCCTAATCAGAGTTGAACTAGATATGGCCGGTGTGTGTAGGAAGCACAGTTCTTTTGTTCTGAGCAAGCTCACTGTTCTGGCCATATGGGAAACACATTAGAGTAGAAGAGTGGTCTTTTCTCAAAAGCAGAGTATGTTTCTTGTAAGGCGAGCTAGCGTTTTTTTCCCAGTCCTAAATGGAGTTGAATCCCATGCAGTTTCTGGTCGTATGAGCAAGAGGTTTTTTTCTGGTAAGAAGAGTCACTATTGCGCTTCCATTGCCATACACAGTGCAAATAGCACTCGCTTCTCTTCCCAACAAGTACAGTGTATTGGACAGAGTAGGAGATACTGTTCTTGTCAGTTTCCTAAGCAGAGTTGAACTAGATATGGCCCGTGTGTGTAGGAAGCACAGTTCTTTTGTTCTGAGGAAGCTCACTGTTCTGGCATTATAGGAAACACCGTAGAGTAGAAGAGTGCTCTTTTCTCAAAAGCAGAGTGTGTTTCATGTAATGTGAGCTAGCGTTTGTTTCCCAGTCCTAAATGGAGTTGAATCACATGCAGTTTCTGGTTCTACGAGCAAGAGTTGTTTTCTGGTAAGAAGAGTCACTATTGCGCTCCCATTGCCATACAGAGTGCAAATAGCACTGGCGTCTGTTCCCAGCAAGTTCAGTGTATTGGACTGAAGAGGAGATACTGTTCTTGTCAGTTTCCTAAGCAGAGTTGAACTAGATATGGCCCATGTGTGTAGGAAGTACAGTTCGTTTGTTCTGAGCAAGCTCACTGTTCGGACCCCATAGGAAACACAGTAGAATAGAAGAGTGCTCTTTTCTCAAAAGCCGAGTGTGTTTCTTTTAAGGCGAGCTAGCGTTTGTTTCCCAGTCCTAAATGGAGTTGAATCACATGCAGTTTCTGGTCCTACGAGCAAGTGTTGTTTTCTGGTAAGAAGAGTCACTATTACTCTCCCATTGTCATACACAGTGCAAAGAGCACTGGCGTCTGTTCCTGGAAGTACAGTGTATTGGACTGAAAAGGATCTACTGTTCTTGTCAGTTTCCTAAGCAGAATTGAACTAGATATGGCCCGTGTGTGAAGAAGCACAGTTCTTTTGTTCTGAGCAAGCTCACTGTACTGGCACTATACGAAACACAGCAGAGTAGAAGAGTGCCGTTTTCTCAAAATCAGAGTCTGTTTCTTGTAAGGTCAGCTAGCGTTTATTTCCCAGTTCTAAATGGAGTTGAATCACATGCATTTTTTTGTCTTAGGAGCAAGATTTGTTTTCTGGTAAGACGAGTCACTATTGTGCTCCAATTGCCATACACAGTGCAAATAGCACTCGCGTCTGTTCCCAGCAAGTACAGTGTATTGGACTGAAAAGGAGCTACTGTTCTTGACAGTTTCCTAAGCAGAGTTGAACTAGATATGGCCCGTGTGTGTAGGAAGCACAGTTCTTTTTTTCTGAGCAAGCTCACTGTTCAGACGCCATAGGAAACACAGTGGAGTAGAAGAGTGCTCTTTTCTCAAAAGCAGAGTGTGTTTCTTGTAAGGCGAGCTAGTGTTTATTTCCCAGTTAGAAATGGAGTTGAATCCCATGCAGTTTCTGGTCCTATGAGCAAAAGTTGTTTTCTGGTAAAAAGAGTCACTATTGCGCTCCCATTGTCATACACAGAGCAAGTAGCACTCGAGTCTGTTCCCAGCAAGTACAGTGTATTGGACTGAATAGGAGCTACTGTTCTTGTCAGTTTCCTAAGCAAAATTGAACTAGATATGGCCGTGTGTAGGAAGCACACTTTTTTTGTTCTGAGCAAGCTCACTGTTCTGGCCATATAGGAAACACAGTAGAGTAGAAGAGAGCTCTTTTCTCAAAAGCAGAGTGTGTTTCTTGTAAGGTGACCTAGCGTTTGTTTCCCAGTCCTAAATGGAGTTGAATCACATGCAGTTTTTGGTCATACAAGCGAGAGTTGTTTTCTGGTAAGGAAAGTCACTATTGCGCTCCCTTTGCCATACACAGTGCAAATATCACTCACGTCAGTTCCCAGCAAGTACAGTGTATTAGACTGAAGAGGAGCTACTGTTCTTGTCAGTTTCCTACGCAGAGTTGACTAGATATGGCCCGTGTGTGTAGGAAGCACAGTTCTTTTGTTCTGAGCAAGCTCACTCTTTATCCCTATAGAAAACACACTAGAGTAGAAGAGTGCTCTTTTCTCAAAAGCAGAGTGTGTTTCTTGTAAGGCGAGGTAGCGTTTGTTTCCCAGTCCTAATTGGACTTGATTCACAAGCAGTTTCTGTTCCTAAGACCAAGAGTTGTTTTCTGGTAAGAAGAGTCACTATTACTCTCCCATTGTCATACACAGTGCAAACAGCACTCGCGTATGTTCGCAGCAAGTACAATGTATTGGACTGAACAGGATCTACTTTTCTTGTCAGTTTCCTAAGCAGAATTTAACTAGATATGGCTCGTGTGTGTAGGATGCACAGTTCTTTTGTTCTGAGCAAGCTCACTGTTCTGGCCCTATGGGAAACCCAGTAGAGTAGAAGAGTGCTCTTTTCTCAAAAGCAGAGTGTGTTTCTTGTAAGGCGAGCTAGCGTTTGTTTCCCAGTCCTAAATGGAGTTGAATCACATGCAGTTTTTGGTCCTACGAGCAAGAGTTTTTTTCTGGTAACGAAAGTCATTATTGCGCTCTCATTTCCATACAAAGTGCAAATAGCACTCGTATCTGTCCCCAGGAAGTACAGTGTATTGGACTGAAGAGGAGCTACTGTTCTTGTCAGTTTCCTAAGCAGAGTTGAACTAGATATGGCCCGTGTGTGTAGGAAGCACAGTTCTTTTGTTCTGAGCAAGCTCACTGTTCTGGCCCTATGGTAAACACAGTAGAGTAGAAGAGTGCTCCTTTCTCAAAAGCAGAGTGTGTTTCTTGTAAGGCGAGGTAGCGTTTGTTTCCCAGTCCTAAATGGAGTTGAATCCCATGCAGTTTCTGGTCCTACGAGCAAGAGTTTTTTTCTGGTAAGAAGAGACACTATTGTGCTCCCATTGTCATACACAGGGCAAATAGCACTGGCGTCTTTTCCCAGGATGTAGAGTGTATTGGACTGAAGAGGACCTACTGTTCTTGTCAGGTTTATAAGCAGATTTGAACTAGATATGGCCGTGTGTGTAGGAAGCACAGTTTTTTTTTTTTCTGAGCAAGCTCGCTGTTCGGACCCCATAGGAAACACAGTAGAGTAGAAGAGTGCTCTTTTCTCTAAAGCAGAGTGTGTTTCTAGTAATGCGAACTAGCATTTGTTTACCAGTCCTAAATGGAGTTGAATCACAAGCAGTTTCTGATCCTACGAGCAATAGTTGTTTTCTGTTATGAAAGTCACTATTCGCTCCCATTGACATACACAGTGCAAATAGCACTCGCGTCTGTTCACAGCAAGTACAGTGTATCGGACTGAAGAGGAGCTACTGTTCTTGTCAGTTTCCTAAGCAGAGTTGAACTATATAGGGTCCGTGTGTGTAGGAAGCACAGTTTTTTGTTCTGAGCATGCTCACTGTTTGGACCCCGTAGGAAACACAGTAGAGTAGAAGAGTGCTGTTTTCTCAAAAGCAGAGTGTGTTTCTTGTAAGGCGAGCTAGCGTTTGTTTTCCAGTCCTAAATGGAGTTGAATGACATGCAGTTTCTGGTCCTACGAACAAGAGTTGTTTTCTGGTAAGAAGAGTCACTATTGCGCTGACATTGCCATACACAGGACAAATATCACTGTTGTCTCTTTCCAGCAGTACAGTGTATTGGACTGAAGAGGAGCTACTGTTCTTGTCAGGTACCTAAGCAGAATTGAACTAAGTATGGCGGTGTGTGTAGGAAGCACAGTTTTTTTGTTCTGAGCAAGCTCACTGTTCGGACACCATAGGAAACACAGTAGAGTAGAAGAGTGCTCTTTTCTCAAAAGCAGAGTGTATTTCATGTAAGGCCAAGTAGCATTTGTTTCTCAGTCCTAAATGGAGTTGAATCATATGCAGTTTCTGGTCCTACGAGCAAGACTTTTTTTCTGGTAAGGAAAGTCACTATTGCGCTCCCTAGGCCATCCACAGTGCAAATAGCACTCGCGTCTGTTCCCAGCAAGTACAGTGTATCGGACTGAAGAGGAGCTACTGTTCTTGTCAGTTTCCTAAGCAGAGTTGAACTAGATATTGCCCGTGTGTGTAGAAAGCACAGTTCTTTTGTTCTGAGCAAGCTCACTGTTCTGGCCCTATAGGAAACACAGTAGAGTAGAAGAGTGCTCTTTTCTCTAAAGCAGAGTGTGTTTCTTGTAAGGCGAGCTGGCGTTTGTTTCCTAGTCCTAAATGGAGTTCAATCACAGGCAGTTTCCGGTCCTATGAGCAAGAGTTGTTTTCTGGTAAGGAAAGTCACTATTGTGCACCCATTGCCATACACATTGCAAATAGCACTCGCGTCTGTTCCTAGCAAGTACAGTGTATTGGACTGAATAGGAACTACTGTTCTTGTCAGTTTCCTAAGCAGAGTTGAACTAGATATGGTCGGTGTGTGTAGGAAGCACAGTTCTTTTGTTCTGAGCAAGCTCACTGTTTGGACCCCATAGGAAACACAGTAGAGTAGAAGAGTGCTCTATTCTCAAAAGCAGAGTGTGTTTCTTGTAAGGAGAGCTAGCGTTTTTTTCCCAGTCCTAAATGGAGTTGAATCCCATGCAATTTCTGGTCCTACGAGCAAGAGTTGTTTTCTGGTAAGAAGAGTCAATATTGTGCTGCCATTGCCATACACAGGACAAATAGCACTGGCGTCGGTTCCAGCAAGTACAGTGTATTGGACTGAAGAGGATCTACTGTTCTTGTCATGTTCCTAAGCAGAGTTGAACTAGATATGGCCGTGTGTAGGAAACACAGTTCTTTTGTTCTGAGCAAGCTCACTGTTCTGGCCCTATGGGAAACCCAGTAGAGTAGAAGAGTGCTCTTTTCTCAAAAGCAGAGTGTGTTTCTTGTAAGGCGAGCTAGCGTTTGTTTCCCAGTCCTAAATGGAGTTGAATCACATGCAGTTTTTGGTCCTACGAGCAAGAGTTTTTTTCTGGTAACGAAAGTCATTATTGTGCTCTCATTTCCATACAAAGTGCAAATAGCACTCGTATCTGTCCCCAGGAAGTACAGTGTATTGGACTGAAGAGGAGCTACTGTTCTTGTCAGTTTCCTAAGCAGAGTTGAACTAGATATGGCCCGTGTGTGTAGGAAGCACAGTTCTTTTGTTCTGAGCAAGCTCACTGTTCTGGCCCTATGGTAAACACAGTAGAGAAGAAGAGTGCTCCTTTCTCAAAAGCAGAGTGTGTTTCTTGTAAGGCGAGGTAGCGTTTGTTTCCCAGTCCTAAATGGAGTTGAATCCCATGCAGTTTCTGGTCCTACGAGCAAGAGTTTTTTTCTGGTAAGAAGAGACACTATTGTGCTCCCATTGTCATACACAGGGCAAATAGCACTGGCATCTTTTCCCAGCATGTAGAGTGTATTGGACTGAAGAGGACCTACTGTTCTTGTCAGGTTTATAAGCAGATTTGAACTAGATATGGCCGTGTGTGTAGGAAGCACAGTTTTTTTTTTTCTGAGCAAGCTCGCTGTTCGGACCCCATAGGAAACACAGTAGAGTAGAAGAGTGCTCTTTTCTCTAAAGCAGAGTGTGTTTCTAGTAATGCGAACTAGCATTTGTTTACCAGTCCTAAATGGAGTTGAATCACAAGCAGTTTCTGATCCTAGGAGCAATAGTTGTTTTCTGTTATGAAAGTCACTATTCGCTCCCATTGACATACACAGTGCAAATAGCACTCGCGTCTGTTCACAGCAAGTACAGTGTATCGGACTGAAGAGGAGCTACTGTTCTTGTCAGGTTCCTAAGCAGACTTGAACTAGATATGGCCGTGTGTGTAGGAAGCACAGTTTTTTTGTTCTGAGCAAGCTTACTGTTCAGAACCCATAGGAAACACAGTTGAGTAGAAGAGTGCTCTTTTCTCAAAAGCAGAGTGTGTTTCTTGTAAGGCGAGCTAGCGTTTGGTTCTCAGTCCTAAATGGAGTTGAGTCACATGCAGTATTTTGTCCTACAAGCAAGAGTTGTTTTCTGGTAAGACGAGTCACTATTGTGCTCCAATTGCCATACACAGTGCAAATAGCACTCGCGTCTGTTCCCAGAAAGTACAGTGTATTGGACTGAAGAGGAGCTACTGTTCTTGTCAGTTTCCTAAGCAGAGTTGAACTAGATATGGCCCGTGTGTGTAGGAAGCACAGTTCTTTTGTTCTGAGCATGCTCACTGTTCGGACCCCATAGGAAACACAGTAGAGTAGAAGAGTGCTCTTTTCTCAAAAGCAGAATGTGTTTCATGTAAGGCGAGCTAGCATTTGTTTCCCAGTCCTAAATGGAGATGAATCACATGCAGTTTCTGGTCCTACCAGCAAGAGTTGTTTTCTGGTAAGGAAATTCACTATTGTGCTCCCATTGCAATACACAGTGCAAAGAGCACTCGCGTCTGTTCCCAGCAAGTACAGTGTATCGGACTGAAGAGGAGCTACTGTTCTGGTCAGTTTCCTAAGCAGAGTTGTACTAGATATGGCCCATGTGTAGGAAGCACAGTTCTTTTGTTCTGAGCAAGCTTACTGTTCTGGCCATATAGGAAACACAGTAGAGTAGAAGAGTGCTTTTTCTCTATTGCAGAGCGTGTTTCTTGTAAGGCCAGCTAGCTTTGTTTCCCAGTCCTAAATAGAGTTGAATCACATGCAGTTTCTGGTCCTACGAGCAAGATTTGTTTTCTGGTAAGAAGAGACACTATTGTGCTCCCATTGTCATACACAGGGCAAATAGCACTGGCGTCTTTTCCCAGCATGTAGAGTGTATTGGACTGAAGAGGACCTACTGTTCTTGTCAGGTTTATAAGCAGATTTGAACTAGATATGGCCATGTGTGTAGGAAGCACAGTATTTTTTTTTCTGAGCAAGCTCACTGTTCGGACCCCATAGGAAACACAGTAGAGTAGAAGAGTGCTCTTTTCTCTAAAGCAGAGTGTGTTTCTTGTAAGGCTAGCTAGTGTTTGTTTCCCAGTCAGAAACGGAGTTGAATCCCATGAAGTTTCTGGTCCTACAACCAAGAGTTGTTTTCTGGTAAGAAGAGTCACTATTGAGCTCCCATTGCCATACACAGTGCAAATAGCACTCGTGTCTGCTCCCAGCATATACATTTTATTGGACTGAAGAGGATCTACTGTTCTTGTCAGTTTCCTAAGCAGAGTTGAACTAGATATGGCCTGTGTGTGTAGGAAGCATAGTTCTTTTGTTCTGAGCAAGCTCACTGTTCGGACAACACAGGAAACACAGTAGAGTAGAAGAGTGCTCTTTTATCAAAAGCAGAGTGTGTTTCTTGTAAGGTGAACTAGCGTTTGTTTCCCAGTCCTAAATGGAGTTGAATCACATGCAGTTTCTGGTCCTGCGAGCAAGAGTTGTTTCCTGTAAGAAGAGTCACTATTGCGCTTCCATTGGCATACACAGTGCAAATAGCACTGGCGTCTGTTCCCAGCAAGTTCAGTGTATTGGACTGAAGAGGAGCTACTGTTCTTGTCAGTTTCCTACGCAGAGTTGAACTAGATATGGCCCGTGTGTGTAGGAAGCACAGTTCTTTTGTTCTGAGCAAGCTCACTGTTTGGACCCCATAGGAAACACAGTAGAGAAGAAAAGTGCTCTTTTCTCAAAAGCAGAGTGTGTTTCTTGTAAGGTGAGCTAGCGTTTGTTTCCCAGTCCTAAATGGAGTTGAATCACATGCAGTTTTTGGTCTTACGAGCAAGAGTTGTTTTCTTGTAAGGAAAGTCACTATTGCGCTCCCATTTCCATACAAAGTGCAAATAGCACTCGCGTCTGTTCCCAGCAAGTACAGTGTATTGGACTGAAGTGGAGCTACTGTTCTGGTCAGTTTCCTAAGCAGGGTTGAACTGGATATGGCCCGTATTTGTAGGAAGCACAGTTCTTTTGTTCTGAGCAAGCTCACTGTTCTGGCCCTATGGGAAACACAGTAGAGTAGAAGAGTGCTCTTTTCTCAAAAGCTGAGTGTGTTTGTTGTAAGGTGAGCTAGAGTTTTTTCCCAGTCCTAAATGGAGTTCAATCCCATGCAGTTTCTGGTCCTACGAGCAAGAGTTGTTTTCTGGTAAGAAGAGTCACTATTGCGCTTCCATTGCAATACACAGTGCAAATAGCACTCGCTTCTCTTCCCAGCAAGTACAGTGTATTGGACAGAATAGGAGATACTGTTCTTGTCAGTTTCCTAAGCAGAGTTGAACTGGATATGGCCCGTGCATTTAGGAAGCACAGTTCTTTTGTTCTGAGGATGCTCACTGTTCTGGCCTTATAGGAAACACCGTAGAGTAGAAGAGTGCTCTTTTCTCAAAAGCAGAGTGTGCTTTTGTAAGGTGAACTAGCGTTTGTTTCCCAGTCCTAAATGGAGTTGAATCCCATGCAGTTTCTGGTCCTACGAGCAAGAGTTGTTTTCTGGTAAGAAGAGTCACTATTGCGCTCCCATTGCCATACACAGTGCAAATAGCACTGGCGTCTGTTCCCAGCAAGTACAGTGTATTGGACTGAAGAGGAGATACTGTTCTTGTCAGTTTCCTAAGCAGAATTGAACTAGATAGGGCCCATGTGTGTAGGAAGCACAGTTCCTTTGTTCTGAGCAAGCGCACTGTTCGGACCCCTTAGGAAACACAGCAGAGTAGAAGAGTGCTCTTTTCTCAAAAGCAGAGTGTGTTTCTTGTAAGGCGAGCTAACGTTTGTTTCCCAGTCCTAAATGGAGTTGAATCACATGCAGTTTTTGGTCCAATGAGCAAGAGTTGTTTTCTTGTAAGGAAAGTCACTATTGCGCTCCCATTTCCATACAAAATGCAAATAGCACTCGCGTCTATTCCCAGCAAGTACAGTGTATTGGACTGAAGAGGAGCTACTGTTCTCGTCAATTCCTAAGCAGAGTTGAACTAGATATGGCCCGTGTGTAGGAAGCACAGTTCTTTTGTTCTGAGCAAGCTCACTGTTCTGGCCCTAGGGGAAACACAGTAGAGTAGAAGGGTGCTCTTTTCTCAAAAGCAGAGTGTGTTTCTTGTAAGGCGAGGTAGCGTTTGTTTCCCAGTCCTAAATGGAGTTGAATCCCATGCAGTTTCTGGTCCTACGAGCAAGAGTTGTTTTCTGGTAAGAAGACTCACTATTGCACTCCCTTTGTCATACACAGGGCAAATAGCACTTGCGTCTGTTCCCAGCATGTACAGTGTATTGGCCTGAAAGGATCTACTGTTCTTGTCAGTTTCCTAAGCAGAGTTGAACTAGATATGGCCCGTGTGTGTAGGAAGCACAGTTATTTTGTTCTGAGGAATCTCACTGTACTGGTCCTATAGGAAACACAGCAGAGTAGAAGAGTGCTCTTTTCTCAAAAGCAGAGTGTGTTTCTTGTAAGGTGAGCTAGCGTTTGTTTCCCAGTCCTAAATGGAGTTGAATCACATGCAGTTTTTGGTCCTACGAGCAAGAGTTGTTTTCTGGTAAGGAAAGTCACTATTGCGCTCCCATTTCCATACAAAGTGCAAATAGCACTCGCGTCTGTTCCCAGCAAGTACAGTTTATTGGACTGAAGTGGAGCTACTGTTCTCGTCAGTTTCCTAAGCAGAGTTGAACTGGATATGGCCCGTGTTTGTAGGAAGCAGAGTTCTTTTGTTCTGAGCAAGCTCACTGTTCTGGCCCTAGGGGAAACACAGTAGAGTAGAAGGGTGCTCTTTTCTCAAAAGCAGAGTGTGTTTCTTGTAAGGCGAGGTAGCGTTTGTTTCCCAGTCGTAAATGGAGTTGAATCCCATGCAGTTTCTGGTCCTACGAGCAAGAGTTGTTTCCTGGTAAGAAGAGACACTATTTTGCTCCCATTGTCATACACAGGGCAAATAGCCCTGGCGTCTGTTCCCAGCATGTAGAGTGTATTGGACTGAAGAGGATCTACTGTTCTTGTCAGTTTCCTAAGCAGAATTGAACTAGATATGGCCCGTGTGTGAAGGAAGCACAGTTCTTTTGTTCTGAGCAAGCTCACTGTACTGGCCCTATAGGAAACACAGCAGAGTAGAAGAGTGCTCTTTTCTCAAAAGCAGAGTGTGTTTCTTGTAAGGTGAGCTAGCGTTTGTTTCCCAGTCCTAAATGGAGTTGAATCACATGCAGTTTTTGGTCCTATGAGCAAGAGTTGTTTTCTGGTAAGGAAAGTCACTATTGCGCTCCCATTTCCATACAAAGTGCAAATAGCACTCGCGTCTGTTCGCAGGAAGTACAGTGCATTGGAACGAAGAGGAGCTGCTGTTCTCGTCAGTTTCCTAATCAGAGTTGAACTAGATATGGCCCGTGTGTGTAGGAAGCACAATTCTTTTGTTCTGAGCAAGCTCACTGTTCTGGCCATATAGGAAACACAGTAGAGTAGAAGAGTGCTCTTTTCTCAAAAGCAGAGTGTGTTTCTTGTAAGGTGAGCTACCGTTTTTTTCCCAGTCCTAAATGGAGTTGAATCCCATGCAGTTTCTGGTCGTATGAGCAAGAGTTGTTTTCTGGTAAGAAGAGTCACTATTGCACTC
This sequence comes from Peromyscus eremicus, assembly GCF_949786415.1. NCBI lineage: Eukaryota > Metazoa > Chordata > Mammalia > Rodentia > Cricetidae > Peromyscus > Peromyscus eremicus. The sequence continues at coordinate 105,652 of NW_026735183.1, read as the reverse complement.
CCAATGCCATACACAGTGCAAATAGCACTCGCTTCTCTTCCCAACAAGTACAGTGTATTGGACAGAATAGGAGATACTGTTCTTGTCAGTTTCCTAAGCAGAGTTGAACTAGATATGTCCCGTGTGTGTAGGAAGCACAGTTCTTTTGTTCTGAGCAAGCTCACTGTTCAGACCACATAGGAAAAAAAGTAGAGTAGAAGAGTGCTCTTTTCTCAAAATCAGAGTGTGTTTCTTGTAAGGCGAGTTAGTGTTTGTTTCCCAGTCAGAAATGGAGTTGAATCCCATGCAGTTTCTGGTCGTACGAACAAGATTTGTTTTCTGGTAAGAAGAGTCACTGTTGTGCTCCCATTGCCATACACAGTGCAAATAGCACACGCGTCTGTTCTCAGCAAGTACAGTGTACTGGACTGAAGAGGAGCTACTGTTCTTGTCAGTTTCCTAAGCATAGTTGAACGAGATATGGCCCCTGTGTGTAGGAAGCACAGTTCTTTTGTTCTGAGCAAGCTCACTGTTCGGAACCCATGCGAAACACAGTAGAGTAGAGGAGTGCTCTTTTCTCAAAAGCAGAGTGCGTTTCTTGTAAGGCAAGCTAACGTTTGTTTCCCAGTCCTAAATAAAGTTGAGTCACTTGCAGTTTTTGGTCCTACGAGCAAGAATTGTTTTATGGTAAGAATTGATACTATTGCACTCCCATTGTCATACACAGGGCAAATAGCACTGGTGTCGGTTCCCAGCATGTACAGTGTATTGGACTGAAGAGTATCTACTGTTCTTGTCAGTTTCTTAAGCAGAATTGATCTAGATATGGCCGTGTGTGTAGGAAGAACAGTTCTTTTGTTCTGAGCAAGCTCACTGTTTGGACCCCATAGGAAACACAATAGAGTAGAAGAGTGCTCTTTTCTCAAAAGCAGAGTGTGTTTATTGTAAGGCGAGCTAGCATTTGCTTTCCAGTCAGAAATGGAGTTGAATCACATGCAGTTTCTGGTCCTACGAGCAAGAGTTGTTTTCTGGTAAGAAGAGTCACTATTGCGCTCCCATTCCCATACACAGTGCAAATAGCACTCGCGTCTGTTCCCAGCAAGTACAGTGTATTGGACTAAAGAGGATCCTCTGTTCTTGTCAGTTTCCTAAGCAGAGTTGAACTAGATATGTCCCCGGTGTGTAGGAAGCACAGTTCTTTTGTTCTGAGCAAGCTCACTGTTCGGACCACATAGGAAACACAGTAGAGTAGAAGAGTGCCCTTTTCTCAAAAGCAGAGTGTGTTATTGAAAGGCGAGCAAGCATTTGTTTCTCAGTCCTAAATGGAGTTGAATCACATGCAGTTTTTGGTCTTACGAGCAAGAGTTGTTTTCTGGTAAGGAAAGTCACTATAGCGCTGCCTTTGCCATACACAGTGCAAATAGCACTCGCGTCTCTTCCCAGCAAGTACAGTGTATTGGACTGAAGAGGAGCTACTGTTCTTGTCAGTTTCCTAAGCATAGTTGAACTAGATATGGCCCCTGTGTGTAGGAAGCACAGTTCTTTTGTTCTGAGCAAGCTCACTGTTCCGAACCCATGGGAAACACAGTATAGTAGAGGAGTGCTCTTTTCTCAAAAGCAGAGTGTGTTTCTTGTAAGGCAAGCTAACGTTTGTTTTCCAGCCCTAAATAAAATTGAGTCACTTGCAGTTTTTGGTCCTACGAGCAAGAATTTTTTTATGGTAAGAATTGTCACTATTGCACTCCCATTGTCATACACAGGGCAAATAGGACTGGTGTCGGTTCCCAGCATGTACAGTGTATTGGGTGTATTGGACTGAAGAGTATCTACTGTTCTTGTCAGTTTCCTAAGCAGAGTTGAACTAGATATGGCCCGTGTGTGTAGGAAGCACAGTTCTTTTGTTCTGAGCAAGCTCACTCTTTATCCCTATAGAAAACACACTAGAGTAGAAAAGTGCTCTTTTCTCAAAAGCAGAGTGTGTTTCTTGTAAGGCGAGGTAGCGTTTGTTTCCCAGTCCTAATTGGACTTGATTCACAAGCAGTTTCTGGTCCTAAGACCAAGAGTTGTTTTCTGGTAAGAAGAGTCACTATTACTCTCCCATTGTCATACACAGTGCAAACAGCACTGGCGTCTGTTCCCAGCAAGTACAATGTATTGGACTGAACAGGATCTACTTTTCTTGTCAGTTTCCTAAGCAGAATTGAACTAGGTATGGCCCGTGTGTGTAGGAAGCACAGTTCTTTTGTTCTGAGCAAGCTCACTGTTCTGGCCCTATGGGAAACACAGTAGAGTAAAAGAGTGCTCTTTTCTCAAAAGCAGAGTGTGTTTCTTGTAAGGCGAGGTAGCGTTTGTTTCCCAGTCCTAAATGGAGTTGAATCCCATGCAGTTTCTGGTCCTACGAGCAAGAGTTTTTTTCTGGTAAGAAGAGACACTATTGTGCTCCCACTGTCATACACAGGGCAAAAAGCACTGGCGTCTTTTCCCAGCATGTAGAGTGTATTGGACTGAAGAGGATCTACTGTTCTTGTCAGTTTCCTAAGCAGAATTGAACTAGATATGTCCGTGTGTGTAGGAAGCACAGTTTTTTTGTTCTGAGCAAGCTCACTGTTCTGGCCATATAGGAAACACAGTAGAGTAGAAGAGTGCTCTTTTCTCAAAAGCAGAGCGTGTTTCTTGTAAGGCGAGCTAGCGTTTGTTTCCCAGTCCTAAATGGAGTTGAATCCCATGCAGTTTCTGGTCCTACGAGCAAGAGTTGTTTTCTGGTAAGAAGAGACACTATTGTGCTCCCATTGTCATACACAGGGCAAATAGCACTGGCGTCTGTTCCCAGCATGTAGAGTGTATTGGACTGAAGAGGAGCTACTGTTCTTGTCAGTTTCCTAAGCAGAATTGAACTGGATATGGCCATGTGTGTAGGAAGCACAGTTCTTTTGTTCTGAGCAAGCTTGCTGTACTGGCCATATAGGAAACACAGGAGAATAGAAGAGTGCTCTTTTCTCAAAAGCAGAGTGTGTTTCTTGTAAGGCGAGCTAACGTTTGTTTCCCAGTCCTAAATGGAGTTGAATTACATGCAGTTTTTAGTCCTACAAGCAAGAGTTTTTTTCTGGTAAGGAAAGTCACTATTGCGCTCCCATTTCCATACAAAGTGCAAATAGCACTCGCGTCTGTTCCTGGAAGTACAGTGTATTGGACTGAAGAGGAGCTACTGCTCTCCTCAGTTTCCTAATCAGAGTTGAACTAGATATGGCCGGTGTGTGTAGGAAGCACAGTTCTTTTGTTCTGAGCAAGCTCACTGTTCTGGCCATATGGGAAACACAGTAGAGTAGAAGAGTGTTCTTTTCTCAAAAGCAGAGTGTGTTTTTCTTTTAAGGCGAGCTAGCATTTTTTTCCCAGTCCTAAATGGAGTTGAATCCCATGCCGTTTCTGGTCGTATGAGCAAGAGTTTTTTTCTGGTAAGAAGAGTCACTATTTTGCTTCTATTGCCATACACAGTGCAAATAGCACTCGCTTCTCTTCCCAACAAGTACAGTGTATTGGACAGAATAGGAGATACTGTTCTTGTCAGTTTCCTAAGCAGAGTTGAACTAGATATGGCCCGTGTGTGTAGGAAGCACAGTTCTTTTGTTCTGAGGAAGCTCACTGTTCTGGCATTATAGGAAACACCATAGAGTAGATGAGTGCTCTTTTCTCAAAAGCAGAGTGTGTTTCTTGTAAGGCCAGCTAGCGTTTGTTTCCCAGTCCTAAATGGAGTTGAATCACATGCAGTTTCTGGTTCTACGAGCAAGAGTTGTTTTCTGGTAAGAAGAGTCACTATTGCGCTCCCATTGCCATACAGAGTGCAAATAGCACTGGCGTCTGTTCCCAGCAAGTTCAGTGTATTGGACTGAAGAGGAGATACTGTTCTTGTCAGTTTCCTAAGCAGAGTTGAACTAGATATGGCCCATGTGTGTAGGAAGTACAGTTCGTTTGTTCTGAGCAAGCTCACTGTTCGGACCCCTTAGGAAACACAGTAGAGTAGAAGAGTGCTCTTTTCTCAAAAGCCGAGTGTGTTTCTTGTAAGGCGAGCTAGCGTTTGTTTCCCAGTCCTAAATGGAGTTGAATCACATGCAGTTTCTGGTCCTATGAGCAAGAGTTGTTTTCTGGTAAGAAGAGTCACTATTACTCTCCCATTGTCATACACAGTGCAAAGAGCACTGGCATCTGTTCCCAGCAAGTACAGTGTATTGGACTGAAGAGGATCTACTGTTCTTGTCAGTTTCCTAAGCAGAATTGAACTAGATATGGCCCGTGTGTGAAGAAGCACAGTTCTTTTGTTCTGAGCAAGCTCACTGTACTGGCACTATACGAAACACAGCAGAGTAGAAGAGTGCCATTTTCTCAAAATCAGAGTCTGTTTCTTGTAAGGCCAGCTAGCGTTTATTTCCCAGTTCTAAATGGAGTTGAATCACATGCAGTTTTTTGTCTTAGGAGCAAGATTTGTTTTCTGGTAAAACGAGTCACTATTGTGCTGCAATTGCCATACACAGTGCAAATAGCACTCGCGTCTGTTCCCAGCAAGTACAGTGTATTGGACTGAAAAGGAGCTACTGTTCTTGACAGTTTCCTAAGCAGAGTTGAACTAGATATGGCCCGTGTGTGTAGGAAGCAAAGTTCTTTTTTTCTAAGCAAGCTCACTGTTCAGACGCCATAGGAAACACAGTGGAGTAGAAGAGTGCTCTTTTCTCAAAAGCAGAGTGTGTTCCTTGTAAGGCGAGCTAGTGTTTATTTCCCAGTTAGAAATGGAGTTGAATCCCATGCAGTTTCTGGTCCTACGAGCAAAAGTTGTTTTCTGGTAAAAAGAGTCACTATTGCGCTCCCATTGTCATACACAGAGCAAGTAGCACTCGTCTATTCCCAGCAAGTACAGTGTATTGGACTGAATAGGAGCTACTGTTCTTGTCAGTTTCCTAAGCAAAATTGAACTAGATATGGCCGTGTGTAGGAAACACACTTCTTTTGTTCTGAGCAAGCTCACTGTTCTGGCCATATAGGAAAAACAGTAGAGTAGAAGAGAGCTCTTTTCTCAAAGGCAGAGTGTGTTTCTTGTAAGGTGACCTAGCATTTTTTTCCCAGTCCTAAATGGAGTTGAATCACATGCAGTTTTTGGTCATACATGCAAGAGTTGTTTTCTGGTAAGGAAAGTCACTATTGTGCTCCCTTTGCCATACACAGTGCAAATATCACTCACGTCTGTTCCCAGCAAGTACAGTGTATTGGACTGAAGAGGAGCTACTGTTCTTGTCAGTTTCCTAAGCAGAGTTGAACTAGATATGGCCCGTGTGTGTAGGAAGCACAGTTCTTTTGTTCTGAGCAAGCTCACTCTTTATCCCTATAAAAAACACACTAGAGTAGAAGAGTGCTCTTTTCTCAAAAGCAGAGTGTGTTTCTTGTAAGGCGAGGTAGCGTTTGTTTCCCAGTCCTAATTGGACTTGATTCACAAGCAGTTTTTGGTCCTAAGACCAAGAGTTGTTTTCTGGTAAGAAGAGTCACTATTACTCTCCCATTGTCATACACAGAGCAAACAGCACTGGCGTCTGTTCGCAGCAAGTACAATGTATTGGACTGAACAGGATCTACTTTTCTTGTCAGTTTCCTAAGCAGAATTGAACTAGATATGGCCCGTGTGTGTAGGATGCACAGTTCTTTTGTTCTGAGCAAGCTCACTGTTCTGGCCCTATGGGAAACCCAGTAGAGTAGATGAGTGCTCTTTTCTCAAAAGCAGAGTGTGTTTCATGTAAGGCGAGCTAGCATTTGTTTCCCAGTCCTAAATGGAGTTGAATCACATGCAGTTTTTGGTCCTACGAGCAAGAGTTTTTTTCTGGTAACGAAAGTCATTATTGTGCTCTCATTTCCATACAAAGTGCAAATAGCACTCGTATCTGTCCCCAGGAAGTACAGTGTATTGGACTGAAGAGGAGCTACTGTTCTTGTCAGTTTCCTAAGCAGAGTTGAACTAGATATGGCCCGTGTGTGTAGGAAGCACAGTTCTTTTGTTCTGAGCAAGCTCACTGTTCTGGCCCTATGGTAAACACAGTAGAGTAGAAGAGTGCTCCTTTCTCAAAAGCAGAGTGTGTTTTTCTTTTAAGGCGAGCTAGCATTTTTTTCCCAGTCCTAAATGGAGTTGAATCCCATGCAGTTTCTGGTCCTACGAGCAAGAGTTTTTTTCTGGTAAGAAGAGACACTATTGTGCTCCCATTGTCATACACAGGGCAAATAGCACTGGCGTCTTTTCCCAGCATGTAGAGTGTATTGGACTGAAGAGGACCTACTGTTCTTGTCAGGTTTATAAGCAGATTTGAACTAGATATGGCCGTGTGTGTAGGAAGCACAGTTTTTTTTTTTCTGAGCAAGATCGCTGTTCGGACCCCATAGGAAACACATTAGAGTAGAAGAGTGCTCTTTTCTCTAAAGCAGAGTGTGTTTCTAGTAATGCGAACTAGCATTTGTTTACCAGTCCTAAATGGAGTTGAATCACAAGAAGTTTCTGATCCTACGAGCAATAGTTGTTTTCTGGTATGAAAGTCACTATTCGCTCCCATTGCCATACACAGTGCAAATAGCACTCGCGTCTGTTCACAGCAAGTACAGTGTATCGGACTGAAGAGGAGCTACTGTTCTTGTCAGTTTCCTAAGCAGAGTTGAACTAGATAGGGTCCGTGTGTGTAGGAAGCACAGTTTTTTGTTCTGAGCATGCTCACTGTTTGGACCCCATAGGAAACACAGTAGAGTAGAAGAGTGCTTTTTTCTCAAAAGCAGAGTGTGTTTCTTGTAAGGCGAGCTATCGTTTGTTTCCCAGTCCTAAATGGAGTTGAATCACATGCAGTTTCTGGTCCTACGAGCAAGAGTTGTTTTATGGTAAGAAGAGTCACTATTGCGCTGCCATTGCCATACACAGGACAAATAGCACTGGCGTCTGTTACCAGCATGTACAGTGTATTGGACTGAAGAGGATCTACTGTTGTTGTCAGTTTCCTAAGCAGAATTGAACTAGATATGGCCGTGTGTGTAGGAAGCACAGTTCTTTTGTTCTGAGCAAGCTCACAGTTTGGACCCCGTAGGAAACACAGTAGAGTAGAAGAGTGCTGTTTTCTCAAAAGCAGAGTGTGTTTCTTGTAAGGCGAGCTAGCGTTTGTTTCCCAGTCCTAAATGGAGTTGAATGACATGCAGTTTCTGGTCCTACGAGCAAGAGTTGTTTTCTGGTAAGAAGAGTCACTATTGCGCTGACATTGCCATACACAGTACAAATAGCACTGTTGTCTCTTTCCAGCAGTACAGTGTATTGGACTGAAGAGGAGCTACTGTTCTTGTCAGGTACCTAAGCAGAATTGAACTAAGTATGGCGGTGTGTGTAGGAAGCACAGTTTTTTTGTTCTGAGCAAGCTCACTGTTCGGACACCATAGGAAACACAGTAGAGTAGAAGAGTGCTCTTTTCTCAAAAGCAGAGTGTATTTCATGTAAGGCGAAGTAGCATTTGTTTCTCAGTCCTAAATGGAGTTGAATCATATGCAGTTTCTGGTCCTACGAGCAAGAATTTTTTTCTGGTAAGGAAAGTCACTATTGCGCTCCCTAGGCCATCCACAGTGCAAATAGCACTCGCGTCTGCTCCCAGCAAGTACAGTGTATCGGACTGAAGAGGAGCTACTGTTCTTGTCAGTTTCCTAAGCAGAGTTGAACTAGATATTGCCCGTGTGTGTAGAAAGCACAGTTCTTTTGTTCTGAGCAAGCTCACTGTTCTGGCCCTATAGGAAACACAGTAGAGTAGAAGAGTGCTCTTTTCTCTAAAGCAGAGTGTGTTTCTTGTAAGGCGAGCTGGCGTTTGTTTCCTAGTCCTAAATGGAGTTCAATCACAGGCAGTTTCCGGTCCTATGAGCAAGAGTTGTTTTCTGGTAAGGAAAGTCACTATTGTGCACCCATTGCCATACACATTGCAAATAGCACTCGCGTCTGTTCCTAGCAAGTACAGTGTATTGGACTGAATAGGAACTACTGTTCTTGTCAGTTTCCTAAGCAGAGTTGAACTAGATATGGTCGGTGTGTGTAGGAAGCACAGTTCTTTTGTTCTGAGCAAGCTCACTGTTTGGACCCCATAGGAAACACAGTAGAGTAGAAGAGTGCTCTATTCTCAAAAGCAGAGTGTGTTTCTTGTAAGGAGAGCTAGCGTTTGTTTCCCTGTCATAAATGGAGTTGAATCCCATGCAATTTCTGGTCCTACGAGCAAGAGTTGTTTTCTGGTAAGAAGGGTCAATATTGTGCTGCCATTGCCATACACAGGACAAATAGCACTGGCGTCGGTTGCCAGCAAGTACAGTGTATTGGACTGAAGAGGATGTACTGTTCTTGTCAGGTTCCTAAGCAGAATTGAACTAGATATGGCCGTGTGTGTTGAAAGCACAGTTCTTTTGTTCTGAGCAAGTTCACTGTTCGGACCACTTAGGAAACACAGTAGAGTAGAAAAATGATTTTTTCTCTAAATCAGAGTGTGTTTATTGAAAGGCGAGCTAGTGTTTGTTTCCCAGTCCTAAATGGAGTTGAATCACATGCAGTTTCTGGTCCTATGAGCAAGAGTTGTTTTCTGGTAAGAAGAGTCACTATTGTGCTCCCATTGTCATACAGATGGCAAATAGCACTGGCGTCTGTTCCCAGCATGTAGAGTGTATTGGACTGAAGAGGATCTACTGTTCTTGTCATGTTCCTAAGCAGAATTGAACTAGATATGGCCGTGTGTAGGAAGCACAGTTCTTTTGTTCTGAGCAAGCTCACTGTTCTGGCCCTATAGGAAACACAGTAGAGTAGAAGAGTGCTCTTTTCTCAAAAGCAGAGTGTGTTTCTTGTAAGGCGAGCTAGCGTTTGTTTCCCAGTCCTATATGGAGTTGAATCACATGCAGTTTCTGGTCCTATGAGCAAGAATTGTTTTCTGATAGGGAAAGCCAATATTGCGTTCCCATTGCCATACACAGTGCAAATAGCACACGCGTCTGTTCCCAGCAAGTACAGTGTACTGGACTGAAGAGGATCTACTGTTCTTGTCAGTTTCCTAAGCAGACTTGAACTAGATATGGCCGTGTGTGTAGGAAGCACAGTTTTTTTGTTCTGAGCAAGCTTACTGTTCAGAACACATAGAAAACACAGTAGAGTAGAAGAGTGCTCTTTTCTCAAAAGCAGAGTGTGTTTCTTGTAAGGCGAGCTAGCGTTTGGTTCTCAGTCCTAAATGGAGTTGAGTCACATGCAGTATTTTGTCCTACAAGCAAGAGTTGTTTTCTGGTAAGACGAGTCACTATTGTGCTCCAATTGCCATACACAGTGCAAATAGCACTCGCGTCTGTTCCCAGAAAGTACAGTGTATTGGACTGAAGAGGAGCTACTGTTCTTGTCAGTTTCCTAAGCAGAGTTGAACTAGATATGGCCCGTGTGTGTAGGAAGCACAGTTCTTTTGTTCTGAGCAAGCTCACTGTTCGGACCCCATAGGAAACACAGTAGAGTAGAAGAGTGCTCTTTTCTCAAAAGCAGAATGTGTTTCATGTAAGGCGAGCTAGCATTTGTTTCCCAGTCCTAAATGGAGATGAATTACATGCAGTTTCTGGTCCTACCAGCAAGAGTTGTTTTCTGGTAAGGAAATTCACTATTGTGCTCCCATTGCAATACACAGTGCAAAGAGCACTCGCGTCTGTTCCCAGCAAGTACAGTGTATCGGACTGAAGAGGAGCTACTGTTCTGGTCAGTTTCCTAAGCAGAGTTGAACTAGATATGGCCCGTGTGTGTAGGAAGCACAGTTCTTTTGTTCTGAGCAAGCTTACTGTTCTGGCCATATAGGAAACACAGTAGAGTAGAAGAGTGCTTTTTCTCTAAAGCAGAGTGTGTTTCTTGTAAGGCCAGCTAGCGTTTGTTTCCCAGTCCTAAATAGAGTTGAATCACATGCAGTTTCAGGTCCTACGAGCAAGATTTGTTTTCTGGTAAGAAGAGTAACTATTGCGCTGCCATTGCCATACACAGGACAAATAGCACTGGCATCTGTTTCCAGCAAGTTCAGTGTATTGGACTGAAGAAGAGCTACTGTTCTTGTCAGGTTCCTAAGCAGAATTGAACTAGATATGGCCGTGTTTGTAGGAAGCACAGTTCTTTTGTTCTGAGCAAGCTCACTTTTCGGACCCCATAGGAAACACAGTAGAGTAGAAGAGTTCTCGTTTCTCAAAGCAGAGTGTGTTTCTTGTAAGGCGAGCTAGGGTTTGTTTCCCAGTCCTAAATAGAGTTGAATCACATGCAGTTTCTGGTCCTACAAGCAAGATTTGTTTTCTGGTAAGAAGAGTCACTATTGCACTCCTATTGCCATACACAGTGCAAATAGCACTCGCGTCTGTTCCCAGCAAGTACAGTGTATTGGACAGAACAGGATCTGCTGTTCTTGTCAGGTTCCTAAGCAGACTTGAACTAGATATGGCCGTGTGTGTAGGAAGCACAGTTTTTTTGTTCTGAGCAAGCTCACTGCTCGGAACACATAGGAAACACAGTAGAATAGAAGAGTGCTCTTTTCTCAAAAGCAGTGTGTGTTTCTTGTAAGGCGAGCTAGCGTTTGTTTCCTAGTCCTAAATGGAATTGAATCACATGCAATTTGTGGTCCTACGAACAAGAGTTGTTTTCTGGTAAGGAAAATCACTATTGCGCTCCCATTGCCATACACCTGGCAAATAGCACTCGCATCTTTTCCCAGCAATTACAGTGTACTGGACTGAACAGGAGCTACTGTTCTTCTCAGTTTCCTAAGCAGAGTTGAACTAGATATGGTCCGTGCGTGTAGGAAGCACAGTTCTTTTGTTCTGAGCAAGCTTACTGTTTGGAACCCATAAGAAACACAGTAGAGTAGAACAGTGCTCTTTTGTCAAAAGCAGAGTGTGTTTCTTGTAAGGCAAGCTAGCGTTTGTTTCCCAGTCCTAAATGGAGTGGAATCACATGCAGTTTCTGGTCCTATGAGCAAGAGTTGTTTTATGGTAAGAATAGTCACTATTGCGCTGTCATTGCCATACACAGGACAAATAGCACTGGCGTCTGATCCCAGCAAGTACAGTTTATCGGACTGAAGAGGAGCTACTGTTCTTGTCAGTTTCCTAAGCAGAGTTGAACTAGATATTGCCCGTTTGTGTAGGAAGCACAATTTTTGTTCTGAGCAAGCTCACTGTTCTGGCCCTATTGGAAACACAGTAGAGTAGAAGAGTGCTCTTTTCTCTAAAGCAAAGTGTGTTTCTTGTAAGGTGAGCTCGCGTTTGTTTTCTAGTTCTAAATGGAGTTGAGTCACATGCAGTTTTTGGTCCTACGAGCAAGTGTTGTTTTCCGGTAAAAAGAGTCACTATTGCGCTCCAAATGCCATACACAGTGCAAATAGCACTCGCGTGTGTTCCCAGCAAGTACAGAGTATGGGACTGTATAGGAGCTACTGTTCTTGTCAGGTTCCTAAGCAGAATTGAACTAGATATGGTCCATGTGTGTAGGAAGCACAGTTCTTTTGTTCTAAGCAAGCTCACTGTTTGGACCCCATAGGAAACACAGAAGAGTAGAAGAGTGCTCTTTTCTCTAAAGCAGAGTGTGTTTCTTGTAAGTCGAGCTAGCGTTTGTTTCCTTGTCCTAAATGAAGTTGAATCCCATGCAGTTTCTGGTCCTACGAACAAGAGTTGTTTTCTGGTAAGGAAAGTCACTATTGCGCTCCCATTGCCATACACAGTGCAAATAGCACTCGCGTCTCTTCCCAGCAAGTACAGTGTATTGAACTGAATAGGTGCTACTGTTCTTGTCAGTTTCCTAAGCAGAGTTGAACTAGATATGGCCCAGTGTGTAGGGGGCACAGTTTTTTTGTTCTGAGCAAGCTCACTGTTCGGAACACATAGGAAACACAGTAGAGTAGAAGAGTGCTCTTTTCTCAAAAGCAGAGTGTGTTTCTTGGAAGGCGAGCTAGCGTTTGTTTCCTAGTCCTAAATGGAGTTGAGTCACATGCAGTTTTTTGTCCTACAAGCAAGAGTTGTTTTCTGGTAAGACGAGTCACTATTGTGCTCCAATTGCCATACACAGTGCAAATAGCACTCGTGTCTGTTCCACGCAAGTACAGTGTATTGGACTGAAGAGGAGGTATTGTTCTTGTCAGTTTCCTAAGCAGAGTTGAACGAGATATGGCCCGTGTGTGTAGGAAGCACAGTTCTTTTGTTCTGAGCAAGCTCACTTTTCTGGTCCTATAGGAAACACAGAAGAGGAGAAGAGTGCTCTTTTCTCAAAAGCAGAGTGTGTTTCTTGTAAGGTGAGCTAGCGTTTGTTTCCCAGTCCTAAATGGAGTTGAATTACATTCAGTTTCTTGTCCTATGAGCAAGAGTTGTTTTTTGGTAAGAAGAGTCACTATTGTGCTCCTATTGCCATATACAGTGCAAACAACCCTCGCTACTGTTCTTTGCAAGTACAGTGTATTTGACAGAAGAGGAGCTACTGTTCTTGTCAGTTTCCTAAGCAGAGTTGAACTAAATATGGCCCATGTGTTCAGGAAGCACAGTTCTTTTGTTCTGAGCAAGCTCACTGTTCGGACCCCATAGGAAACACAGTAGAGTAGAAGAGTGCTCTTTTCTCAAAAGCAGAGTGTGTTTCTTGTAAGGCGAGCTAGCATTTGTTTCCCAGTCCTAAATGGAGTTGAATCACATGCAGTTTCTGATGCTACGAGCAAGAATTGTTTTCTGGTAAGAAGAGTAACTATTGCCCTCCCAATGTCATACACAGGGCAAATAGGACTGGCGTCTGTTCCCAGCATGTACAGTGTATTGGACTGAAGAGGATCTACTGTTCTTGTCAGTTTCCTAAGCAGAGTTGAACATAGATATAGCCAATGTGTGTAGGAAGCACAGTTTTTTGTTCTGAGCAAACTCACTGTTCGGTCCTCATAGGAAACACAGTAGAATAGAAGAGTGCTCTTTTCTCAAAAGCAGAGTGTGTTTCTTGTAAGGCGAGCTAGCGTTTGTTTCCTAGTCCTAAATGGAGTTGAGTCACATGCAGTTTTTTGTCCTACAAGCAAGAGTTGTTTTCTGGTAAGACGAGTCACTATTGTGCTCCAATTGCCATACACAGTGCAAATAGCACTCGTGTCTGTTCCACGCAAGTACAGTGTATTGGACTGAAGAGGAGGTATTGTTCTTGTCAGTTTCCTAAGCAGAGTTGAACGAGATATGGCCCGTGTGTGTAGGAAGCACAGTTCTTTTGTTCTGAGCAAGCTCACTTTTCTGGTCCTATAGGAAACACAGAAGAGGAGAAGAGTGCTCTTTTCTCAAAAGCAGAGTGTGTTTCTTGTAAGGTGAGCTAGCGTTTGTTTCCCAGTCCTAAATGGAGTTGAATTACATTCAGTTTCTTGTCCTATGAGCAAGAGTTGTTTTTTGGTAAGAAGAGTCACTATTGTGCTCCTATTGCCATATACAGTGCAAACAACCCTCGCTACTGTTCTTTGCAAGTACAGTGTATTTGACAGAAGAGGAGCTACTGTTCTTGTCAGTTTCCTAAGCAGAGTTGAACTAAATATGGCCCATGTGTTCAGGAAGCACAGTTCTTTTGTTCTGAGCAAGCTCACTGTTCGGACCCCATAGGAAACACAGTAGAGTAGAAGAGTGCTCTTTTCTCAAAAGCAGAGTGTGTTTCTTGTAAGGCGAGCTAGCATTTGTTTCCCAGTCCTAAATGGAGTTGAATCACATGCAGTTTCTGATGCTACGAGCAAGAATTGTTTTCTGGTAAGAAGAGTAACTATTGCCCTCCCAATGTCATACACAGGGCAAATAGGACTGGCGTCTGTTCCCAGCATGTACAGTGTATTGGACTGAAGAGGATCTACTGTTCTTGTCAGTTTCCTAAGCAGAGTTGAACATAGATATAGCCAATGTGTGTAGGAAGCACAGTTTTTTGTTCTGAGCAAACTCACTGTTCGGTCCTCATAGGAAACACAGTAGAATAGAAGAGTGCTCTTTTCTCAAAAGCAGAGTGTGTTTCTTGTAAGGCGAGCTAGCGTTTGTTTCCCAGTCCTAAATGGAGTTGAATCACATGCAGTTTCTGGTCCTACGAGCAAGAGTTGTTTTCTGGTAAGAAGAGTCACTATTGTGCTACCATTGCCATACACAGTGCAAATAGCACTCGCGTCTGTTCCCAGCAAATACAGTGTATTGGACTGAAGAGGAGCTAGTATTCTTGCAGTTTCCTAAGCAGAGTTGAACTAGATATGGCCCGTGTGTTTAGGAAGCACAGTTCTTTTGTTCTGAGCAAGCTCACATTTTTGGCCCTATAGGAAACACAGAAGAGGAGAAGAGTGCTCTTTTTTCAGAAGCACAGTGTGTTTCTTGTAAGGCGAGCTAGCGTTTGTTTCCCAGTCCTAAATGGAGTTGAATCACATGCAGTTTCTGGTCTTACGAGCAAGAGTTGTTTTCTGGTAAGAAGAGTCACTATTGTGCTCCTATTGCCATACACAGTGCAAACAACACTCGCTACTGTTCTTTGCAAGTACAGTGTATTTGACAGAAGAGGAGCTACTGTTCTTGTCAGTTTCCTAAGCAGAGTTGAACTAAATATGGCCCGTGTGTGTAGGAAGCACAGTTCTTTTGTTCTGAGTAAGCTCACTGTTCGGACCTCATAGGAAACACAGTAGAATAGAAGAGTGCTCTTTTCTCAAAAGCAGAGTGTGTTTCTTGAAAGGCAAGCTAGCGTTTGTTTCCCAGTCCAAAATGGAGTTGAATCACATGCAGTTTCTGGTCCTACGAGCAAGGGATGTTTTCTGGTAAGGAAAGTCACTATTGTGCTCCCCTTGCCATAAACAGTGCAAATAGCACTCGCGTCTGTTCCCAGCAAGTACAGTGTATTGGACTGAAGAGGAGCTACTGTTCTTGTCAGTTTCCTAAGCAGAGTTGAACTAGATATGGCCCGTTTGTGTAGGAAGCACAGTTCTTTTGTTCCGAGCAAGCTCACTGTTCTGGCCCTTTAGGAAACACAGAAGAGTAGAAGAGTGCTCTTTTCTCAGAAGCAGAGTTTGTTTCTTATAAGGCGAACTAGCGTTTGTTTCCAGTCCTAAATGGAGTTGAATCCCATGCAGTTTCTGGTCCTACGAGCAAGAGTTGTTTTCTGGTAAGAAGAGTCACTATTGTGCTACCATTGCCATACTCAGTGCAAATAGCACTCGCGTCTGTTCCCAGCAAGTACAGTGTATTGGACAGAAGAGGAGCTACTGTTCTTGTCAGTTTCCTAAGCAGAGTTGAACTAGATATGGCCCGTGTGTGTAGGAAGCACAGTTATTTTGTTCTGAGCAAGCTCACTGTTCTGGCCCTATATACAACACTGAAGAGTAGAAGAGTGCTCTTTTCTCAGAAGCAGAGTTTGTTTCTTGTAAGGCGAGCTAGCTTTTGTCTCCCAGTACTAAATGGAGTTGAATTACATGCAGTTTCTTGTCCTATGAGCAAGAGTTGTTTTCTGGTAAGTAGAGTCACCATTGCGCTCCTATTGCCATACACAGTGGAAACAACACTCGCTACTGTTATTTGCAAGTACAGTGTATTGGACAGAAAAGGAGCTACTGTTCCTGTCAGTTTCCTAAGCAGAGTTGAACTAGATATGGCCCGTGTGTGTAGGAAGCACAGTTCTTTTGTTTTGAGCAAGCTCACTGTTCGGACCCCATAGGAAACACCGTAGAGTAGAAGAGTGTTCTTTTCTCAAAAGCAGAGTTTGTTTATTGTAAGGCGAGCTAGCGTTTGTTTCCCAGTCCTAAATGGAGTTGAATCACATGCAGTTTCTGGTCCTACGAGCAAGAGTTGTTTTCTGGTAAGGAAAGTCACTATTGTGCTCCTTTTGCCATACACAGTGCAAATAGCACTCGTGTCTGTTCCCAGCAAGTACAGTGTATTGGACTGAAGAGGATCTACTGTTCTTGTCAGTTTCCTAAGTAGAGTTGAACTAGATATGGCCCGTGTGTGTAGGATGCACAGTTTTTTGTTCTGAACAAACTCACTGTTCGGACCTCATAGGAAACACAGTAGAATAGAAGAGTTCTCTTTTCTCAAAAGCAGAGTGTGTTTCTTGTAAGGCGAGCTAGCGTTTGTTTCCCAGTCCTAAATGGAGTTGAATCACATGCAGTTTCTGGTCCTACGAGCAAGAGTTGTTTTCTGGTAAGAAGAGTCACTATTGTGCTACCATTGCCATACACAGTGCAAATAGCACTCGCGTCTGTTCCCAGCAAGTACAGTGTATCGGACTGAAGAGGAGCTACTGTTCTTGTCAGTTTCCTAAGCAGACTTGAACTAGATATGGCCGTGTGTAGGAAGCACAGTTTTTTTGTTTTGAGCAATCTCACTGTTCGGACCCCATAGGAAACACAGTAGAGTAGAAGAGTGCTCTTTTCTCAAAAGCAGAGTGAGTTTCTTGTAAGGCGAGCTAGCGTTTGTGTCCCAGTCCTAAATGGAGTTGAATCACATGCAGTTTCTGGTCCTATGAGCAAGAGTTGTTTTCTGGTAAGGAAAGTCACTATTGCGATCCCATTGCCATACACAGTGCAAATAGTCCTCCCGTCTGTTCCAAGCAAGTACAGTGTATTGGACTGAAGAGGAGCTACTGTTCTTCTCAGTTTCTTAAGAAGAGTTGAACTAGATATGGCCCGTGTGTGTAGGAAGCACAGTTCTTTTTTCTGAGCAAGCTCACTGTTCTGGCCCTATAGGAAACACAGTAGATTAGAAGAGTGCTCTTTTCTCAAAAGCAGAGTGTGTTTCTTGTAAAGCGAGCTAGAGTTTGTTTCCCAGTCCTAAATGGAGTTGAGTCACATGCAGTTTTTTGTCCTACGAGCAAGCGTTCTTTTCTGGTAAGGCGAGTCACTATTGTGCTCCAATTGCCCTATACAGTGCAAATAGCACTCGCGTATGTTCCCAGCAAGTACAGTGTATTGGACTGAAGAGGATCTACTGTTCTTGTCAGGTTCCTAAGCAGAATTGAACTAGATATGGGTGTGTGTGTAGGAAGCACAGTTCTTTTGTTCTGAGCAAGCTCACTCTTCAGGCCTTATAATAAACACAGTAGAGTAGAAGAGTGCTCCTTTCTCAAAAGCAGAGTGTGTTTCTTGTAAGGCGAGCTAGCGTTTGTTTCTCAGTCCTAAATGGAGTTGAATCACATGCAGTTTCTGGTCCTACGAGCAAGAGTTGTTTTCTGGTAAGAAGAGTCACTATTGTGCTGCCATTGCCATACACAGGACAAATAGCACTGGCGTCTGTTCCCAGCATGTACAGTGTATTGGACTGAACAGGAGCTACTGTTCTTGTCAGGTTCCTAAGCAGACTTGAACTAGATGTGCCCCTGTGTGTAGGAAGCACAGTTTTTTTGTTCTGAGCAAGCTCACTGTTCGGAACACATAGGAAACGCAGTAGAATAGAAGAGTGCTCTTTTCTCAAAAGCAGAGTGTGTTTCTTGGAAGGCGAACTAGCGTTTGTTTCCCAGTCATAAATGGAGTTCAGTCACATGCAGTTTTTTGTCCTACGAGCAAGAGTTGTTTTCTGGTAAGACGAGTCACTATTGTGCTCCAATTGCCATACACAGTGCAAATAGCACTCGCGTCTGTTCCCAGCAAGTACAGTGTATTGGACTGAAGAAGAGCTACTGTTCTTGT
Organism: Peromyscus eremicus; assembly: GCF_949786415.1. Taxonomy (NCBI): domain Eukaryota; kingdom Metazoa; phylum Chordata; class Mammalia; order Rodentia; family Cricetidae; genus Peromyscus; species Peromyscus eremicus. Next base: position 87,998 of record NW_026735183.1, on the reverse strand, counting down.
CAGTTTCCTAAGCAGAGTTGAACTAGATATGGCCCGTTTGTGTAGGAAGCACAGTTCTTTTGTTCTGAGCAAGCTCACTGTTCGACCCCATAGGCAACACAGTAGAGTAGAAGAGTGCTCTTTTCTCAAAAGCAGAGTGTGTTTCAAGTAAGGCGAGCTAGCGTTTGTTTCCCAGTCCTAAATGGAGTGGAATCACATGCAGTTTCTGGTCCTACGAGCAAGAGTTGTTTTATGGTAAGAATAGTCACTCTTGTGCTGCCTTTGCCATACACAGGACAAATAGCACTGGCGTCTGTTCCCAGCAAGTACAGTGTATTGAGCTGAAGAGCATCTACTGTTCTTGTCAGTTTCCTAAGCAGAGTTGAACTAGATATGGCCGTGTGTGTAGGAAGCACAGTTATTTTGTTCTGAGCAAGCTCAATGTTCGGACCCCATAGGAAAAACAGTAGAGTAGAAGAGTGCTCTTTTCTCAAAAGCAGAGTGAGTTTCTTGTAAGGCGAGCTAGCGTTTGTGTCCCAGTCCTAAATGGAGTTGAATCACATGCAGTTTCTGGTCCTATGAGCAAGAGTTGTTTTCTGGTAAGGAAAGTCACTATTGCGATCCCATTGCCATACACAGTGCAAATAGCCCTCCCGTCTGTTCCCAGCAAGTACAGTGTATTGGACTGAAGAGGAGCTACTGTTCTTCTCAGTTTCTTAAGAAGAGTTGAACTAGATATGGCCCGTGTGTGTAGGAAGCACAGTTCTTTTTTCTGAGCAAGCTCACTGTTCTGGCCCTATAGGAAACACAGTAGAGTAGAAGAGTGCTCTTTTCTCAAAAGCAGAGTGTGTTTCTTGTAAAGCGAGCTAGAGTTTGTTTCCCAGTCCTAAATGGAGTTGAGTCACATGCAGTGTTTTGTCCTACGAGCAAGCGTTCTTTTCTGGTAAGGCGAGTCACTATTGTGCTCCAATCGCCGTATACAGTGCAAATAGCACTCGCGTATGTTCCCAGCAAGTACAGTGTATTGGACTGAAGAGGATCTACTGTTCTTGTCAGGTTCCTAAGCAGAATTGAACTAGATATGGGTGTGTGTGTAGGAAGCACAGTTCTTTTGTTCTGAGCAAGCTCACTCTTCAGGCCTTATAATAAACACAGTAGAGTAGAAGAGTGCTCCTTTCTCAAAAGCAGAGTGTGTTTCTTGTAAGGCGAGCTAGCGTTTGTTTCTCAGTCCTAAATGGAGTTGAATCACATGCAGTTTCTGGTCCTACGAGCAAGAGTTGTTTTCTGGTAAGAAGAGTCACTATTGTGCTGCCATTGCCATACACAGGACAAATAGCACTGGCGTCTGTTCCCAGCATGTACAGTGTATTGGACTGAACAGGAGCTACTGTTCTTGTCAGGTTCCTAAGCAGACTTGAACTAGATGTGCCCCTGTGTGTAGGAAGCACAGTTTTTTTGTTCTGAGCAAGCTCACTGTTCGGAACACATAGGAAACGCAGTAGAATAGAAGAGTGCTCTTTTCTCAAAAGCAGAGTGTGTTTCTTGGAAGGCGAACTAGCCTTTGTTTCCCAGTCATAAATGGAGTTCAGTCACATGCAGTTTTTTGTCCTATGAGCAAGAGTTGTTTTCTGGTAAGACGAGTCACTATTGTGCTCCAATTGCCATACACAGTGCAAATAGCACTCGCGTCTGTTCCCAGCAAGTACAGTGTATTGGACTGAAGAAGAGCTACTGTTCTTGTCAGTTTCCTAAGCAGAGTTGAACTAGATATGGCCCGTTTGTGTAGGAAGCACAGTTCTTTTGTTCTGAGCAAGCTCACTGTTCGACCCCATAGGCAACACAGTAGAGTAGAAGAGTGCTCTTTTCTCAAAAGCAGAGTGTGTTTCAAGTAAGGCGAGCTAGCGTTTGTTTCCCAGTCCTAAATGGAGTGGAATCACATGCAGTTTCTGGTCCTACGAGCAAGAGTTGTTTTATGGTAAGAATAGTCACTCTTGTGCTGCCTTTGCCATACACAGGACAAATAGCACTGGCGTCTGTTCCCAGCAAGTACAGTGTATTGAGCTGAAGAGCATCTACTGTTCTTGTCAGTTTCCTAAGCAGAGTTGAACTAGATATGGCCGTGTGTGTAGGAAGCACAGTTATTTTGTTCTGAGCAAGCTCAATGTTCGGACCCCATAGGAAAAACAGTAGAGTAGAAGAGTGCTCTTTTCTCAAAAGCAAAGTTTGTTTCTTGTAAGACAAGCTAGCGTTTGTTTCCCAGTCCTAAATGGAGTTGAATCACATGCAGTTTCTGGTCCTACGAGCAAGAGTTGTTTTCTGGTAAGGAAAGTCACTATTGCGCTCCCATTGCCATACACAGTGCAAATAGCACTCACGTCTCTTCCCAGCAAGTACAGTGTATCGGACTGAAGAGGAGCTACTGTTCTTGTCAGTTTCCAAAGCAGACTTGAACTAGATATGGCCGTGTGTGTAGGAAGCACAGTTTTTTTGTTCTGAGCAATCTCACTGTTCGGACCCCATAGGAAAAGCAGTAGAGTAGAAGAGTGCTCTTTTCTCAAAAGCAGAGTGAGTTTCTTGTAAGGCGAGCTAGCGTTTGTGTCCCAGTCCTAAATGGAGTTGAATCACATGCAGTTTCTGGTCCTACGAGCAAGAGTTGTTTTCTGGTAAGGAAAGTCACTATTGCGATCCCATTGCATACACAGTGCAAATAGCCCTCCCGTCTGTTCCCAGCAAGTACAGTGTATTGGACTGAAGAGGAGCTACTGTTCTTCTCAGTTTCTTAAGAAGAGTTGAACTAGATATGGCCCGTGTGTAGGAAGCACAGTTCTTTTTTCTGAGCAAGCTCACTGTTCTGGCCCTATAGGAAACACAGTAGAGTAGAAGAGTGCTCTTTTCTCAAAAGCAGAGTGTGGTTATTGTAAAGCAAGCTAGAGTTTGTTTTCCCGTCCTAAATGGAGTTGAGTCACATGCAGTTTTTTGTCCTACCAGCAAGCGTTCTTTTCTGGTAAGACGAGTCACTATTGTGCTCCAATTGCCATACACAGTGCAAATAGCACTCGCGTATGTTGCCAGAAAGTACAGTGTATTGGACTGAAGAGGATCTACTGTTCTTGTCAGGTTCCTAAGCAGAATTGAACTAGATATGGGTGTGTGTGTAGGAAGCACAGTTCTTTTGTTCTGAGCAAGCTCACTGTTCAGGCCTTGTAATAAACACAGTAGAGTAGAAGAGTGCTCTTTTCTCTAAAGCAGAGTGCGTTTCTTGTAAGGCCAGCTAGCGTTTGTTTCCCAGTCCTAAATAGAGTTGAATCACATGCAGTTTCTGGTCCTACGAGCAAGAGTTGTTTTATGGTAAGAAGAGTCAGTATTGTGCTCCCATTGTCATACACAGTGCAAATAGCACTCGCGTCTGTTCCCAGCAAGTACAGTGTATCGGACTGAAAAGAAGTTACTGTTCTTGTCAGTTTCCTAAACAGAGTTGAATGAGATATGTCCCGTGTGTGTATGAAGCACAGTTCTTTTGTTCTGAGCAAGCTCACTGTTTGGACCCATAGGAAACACAGTAATGTAGAAGAGTGCTCTTTTCTCAAAAGCAGAGTGTGTTTCTTGTAAGGCGAGCTAGCGTTTGTTTCCCAGTCTTAAATGGAGTTGAATCCCATGCAGTTTTTGGTCCTACGAGCAAGAGTTGTTTTCTGGTAAGAAGAGTCACTATTGTGCTGCTATTGCCATACACAGGACAAATAGCACTGGCGTCTGTTCCCAGCAAGTACAGTGTATTGGACTGAACAGGAGCTACTGTTCTTGTCAGGTTCCTAAGCAGACTTGAACTAGATGTGGCCCTGTGTGTAGGAAGCACAGTTTTTTTGTTCTGAGCAAGCTCACTGTTCGGACCCCATAAAAGCACAGTAGAGTAGAAGAGTGCTCTTTTCTCAAAAGCAAAGTTTGTTTCTTGTAAGACAAGCTAGCGTTTGTTTCCCAGTCCTAAATGGAGTTGAATCACATGCAGTTTCTGGTCCTACGAGCAAGAGTTGTTTTCTGGTAAGGAAAGTCACTATTGAGCTCCCATTGCCATACACAGTGCAAATAGCACTCGCGTCTGTTCCCAGCAAGTACAGTGTATGCGACTGAAGAAGAGCTACTGTTCTTGTCAGTTTCCTAAGCAGAGTTGAACTAGATATGGCCCGTTTGTGTAGGAAGCACAGTTCTTTTGTTCTGAGCAAGCTCACTGTTCGACCCCATAGGCAACACAGTAGAGTAAAAGAGTGCTCTTTTCTCAAAAGCAGAGTGTGTTTCAAGTAAGGCGAGCTAGCGTTTGTTTCCCAGTCCTAAATGGAGTGGAATCACATGCAGTTTCTGGTCCTACGAGCAAGAGTTGTTTTATGGTAAGAATAGTCACTCTTGTGCTGCCTTTGCCATACACAGGACAAATAGCACTGGCGTCTGTTCCCAGCAAGTACAGTGTATTGAGCTGAAGAGCATCTACTGTTCTTGTCAGTTTCCTAAGCAGAGTTGAACTAGATATGGCCGTGTGTGTAGGAAGCACAGTTATTTTGTTCTGAGCAAGCTCAATGTTCGGACCCCATAGGAAAAACAGTAGAGTAGAAGAGTGCTCTTTTCTCAAAAGCAAAGTTTGTTTCTTGTAAGACAAGCTAGCGTTTGTTTCCCAGTCCTAAATGGAGTTGAATCCCATGCAGTTTCTGGTCCTACGAGCAAGAGTTGTTTTCTGGTAAGGAAAGTCACTATTGCGCTCCCATTGCCATACACAGTGCAAATAGCACTCACGTCTCTTCCCAGCAAGTACAGTGTATCGGACTGAAGAGAAGCTACTGTTCTTGTCAGTTTCCAAAGCAGACTTGAACTAGATATGGCCGTGTGTGTAGGAAGCACAGTTTTTTTGTTCTGAGCAATCTCACTGTTCGGACCCCATAGGAAAAACAGTAGAGTAGAAGAGTGCTCTTTTCTCAAAAGCAGAGTGAGTTTCTTGTAAGGCGAGCTAGCGTTTGTGTCCCAGTCCTAAATGGAGTTGAATCACATGCAGTTTCTGGTCCTACGAGCAAGAGTTGTTTTCTGGTAAGGAAAGTCACTATTGCGATCCCATTGCATACACAGTGCAAATAGCCCTCCCGTCTGTTCCCAGCAAGTACAGTGTATTGGACTGAAGAGGAGCTACTGTTCTTCTCAGTTTCTTAAGAAGAGTTGAACTAGATATGGCCCGTGTGTAGGAAGCACAGTTCTTTTTTCTGAGCAAGCTCACTGTTCTGGCCCTATAGGAAACACAGTAGAGTAGAAGAGTGCTCTTTTCTCAAAAGCAGAGTGTGGTTATTGTAAAGCAAGCTAGAGTTTGTTTTCCCGTCCTAAATGGAGTTGAGTCACATGCAGTTTTTTGTCCTACCAGCAAGCGTTCTTTTCTGGTAAGACGAGTCACTATTGTGCTCCAATTGCCATACACAGTGCAAATAGCACTCGCGTATGTTGCCAGAAAGTACAGTGTATTGGACTGAAGAGGATCTACTGTTCTTGTCAGGTTCCTAAGCAGAATTGAACTAGATATGGGTGTGTGTGTAGGAAGCACAGTTCTTTTGTTCTGAGCAAGCTCACTGTTCAAGCCTTGTAATAAACACAGTAGAGTAGAAGAGTGCTCTTTTCTCTAAAGCAGAGTGTGTTTCTTGTAAGGCCAGCTAGCGTTTGTTTCCCAGTCCTAAATAGAGTTGAATCACATGCAGTTTCTGGTCCTACGAGCAAGAGTTGTTTTATGGTAAGAAGAGTCAGTATTGTGCGCCCATTGTCATACACAGTGCAAATAGCACTCGCGTCTGTTCCCAGCAAGTACAGTGTATCGGACTGAAAAGAAGTTACTGTTCTTGTCAGTTTCCTAAGCAGAGTTGAATGAGATATGTCCCGTGTGTGTATGAAGCACAGTTCTTTTGTTCTGAGCAAGCTCACTGTTTGGACCCATAGGAAACACAGTAATGTAGAAGAGTGCTCTTTTCTCAAAAGCAGAGTGTGTTTCTTGTAAGGCGAGCTAGCGTTTGTTTCCCAGTCTTAAATGGAGTTGAATCCCATGCAGTTTTTGGTCCTACGAGCAAGAGTTGTTTTCTGGTAAGAAGAGTCACTATTGTGCTGCCATTGCCATACACAGGACAAATAGCACTGGCGTCTGTTCCCAGCAAGTACAGTGTATTGGACTGAACAGGAGCTACTGTTCTTGTCAGGTTCCTAAGCAGACTTGAACTAGATGTGGCCCTGTGTGTAGGAAGCACAGTTTTTTTGTTCTGAGCAAGCTCACTGTTCGGACCCCATAAAAGCACAGTAGAGTAGAAGAGTGCTCTTTTCTCAAAAGCAAAGTTTGTTTCTTGTAAGACAAGCTAGCGTTTGTTTCCCAGTCCTAAATGGAGTTGAATCACATGCAGTTTCTGGTCCTACGAGCAAGAGTTGTTTTCTGGTAAGGAAAGTCACTATTGAGCTCCCATTGCCATACACAGTGCAAATAGCACTCGCGTCTGTTCCCAGCAAGTACAGTGTATCGGACTGAAGAGGAGCTACTGTTCTTGTCAGTTTCCAAAGCAGACTTGAACTAGATATGGCCCGTGTGTGTGAAGCACAGTTCTTTTGTTCTGAGCAAGCTCAATTTTCGGACCCCGTAGCAAAAACAAGAGTAGAAGAGTGCTCTATTCTCAAAAGCAGAGTGTGTTTCTTGTAAGGCGAGCTAGCTTTTGTTTCCCAGTCCTAAATGGAATTGAATCACATGCAGTTTCTGGTCCTACGAGTATGGGATGTTTTCTGGGAAGGAAAGTTTCTATTGTGCTCCCTTTGCCATAAACAGTGCAAATAGCACTCGCGTCTGTTCCCAGCAAGTACAGTGTATTGGACAGAAGAGGAGCTACTGTTCTTGTCAGTTTCCTTAGCAGAGTTGAACTAGACATGGCCCGTGTGTGTAGGAAGCACAGTTCTTTTGTTCTGAGCAAGCTCACTGTTCTGGCCCTATAGGAAACACAGAAGAGTAGAAGAGTGCTCTTTTCTCAGAAGCAGAGTGTGTTTCTTGTAAGGCGAGCTAGCTTTTGTTTCCCAGTCCTAAATTGCGTTGAATCACATGCAGTTTCTGGTCCTACGAGCAAGAGTTGTTTTCTGGTAAGAAGAGTCACTATTGTGCTACCATTGCCATACACAGTGCAAATAGCACTCGCGTCTGTTCCCAGCAAGTACAGTGTATTGGACAGAAGAGGAGCTACTGTTCTTGTCAGTTTCCTAAGGAGAGTTGAACTAGCTATGGCCGGTGTGTGTAGGAAGCACAGTTCTTTTGTTCTGAGCAAGCTCAATTTTTGGACCAAATAGTAAACACAGTAGAGTAGAAGAGTGCTCTTTTCTCAAAAGCAGAGTGTTTTTCTTGTAAGGCTAGCTAGTATTTGTTTCCCAGTCCTAAATGGAGTTGAATCACATGCAGTTTCTGGTCCTATGCGCAAGAGTTGTTTTCTGGTAAGAAGAGTCACTATTGTGCTCCCTTTGCCATTCACAGGGCAAATAGCACTCGCGTCTGTTCCCAGCAAGTACAGTGTATTGGACTGAAGAGGATCAACTGTTCTTGTCAGTTTCCTAAGCAGAGTTGAACTAGACATATCCCGTGTGTGTGGGAAGCACAGTTCTTTTGTTCTGAGCAAGCTCACTATTCGGACCCCATAGGCAACACAGTAGAATAGAAGAGTGCTCTTTTATCAAAAGCAGTGTGTGTTTCTTGTAAGGCGAGCTAGCGTTTGTTTCCCAGTCCAAAATCGAGTTGAATCACATGCAGTTTCTGGTCCTACAAGCAAGGGATGTTTCTTGGTAAGGAAAGTCACTATTGTGCTCCCTTTGCCATAAACAGTGCAAATAGCACTTGCGTCTGTTCCCAGCAAGTACTGTGTATTGGACTGAAGAGGAGCTACTGTTCTTGTCAGTTTCCTAAGCAGAGTTGAACGAGATATGGCCCGTGTGTGTGGGAACCACAGTTCTTTTGTTCTCACCAAGCTCACTGTTCGGACCCTATAGGAAACACAGTAGAGTACAAGAGTGCTCTTTTCTCAAAAGCAGAGTGTGTTTCTTGTAAGGCGAGCTAGCGTTTGTTTCCCAGTCCTAAATGGAGTTGAATCACATGCAGTTTCTGATCCTAGTAGCAAGAGATGTTTTCTGGTAAGAAGAGTCTCTATTGCGCTCCCATTGTCATACACAGGGCAAATAGCACTGGCGTCTGTTCCCAGCATGTACAGTGTGTTGGACTGAAGATGATCTACTGTTCTTGTCAGTTTCCTAAGAAGAGTTAAACTAGATATGGCCCCTGTGTGTAGGAAGCACAGTTCTTTTGTTCTGAGCAAGCTCACTGTTCGGACCCCATAGGAAACACAGTGGAATAGAAGAGTGCGCTTTTCTGAACAGCAGAGTGTGTTCCTTGTAAGGCAAGCTAGCGTTTGTTTCCCAGTCCAAAATGGAGTTGAATCACATGCAGTTTCTGGTCCTACGAGCAAGGGATGTTTTCTGGTAAGGAAAGTCACTATTGTGCTCCCCTTGCCATAAACAGTGCAAATAGCACTCGCGTCTGTTCCCAGCAAGTACAGTGTATTGGACTGAAGAGGAGCTACTGTTCTTGTCAGTTTCCTAAGCAGAGTTGAACTAGATATGGGCCGTGTGTGTAGGAAGCACAGTTCATTGTTCCGAGCAAGCTCACTGTTCTGGCCCTATAGGAAACACAGAAGAGTAGAAGAGTGCTCTTTTCTCAGAAGCAGAGTTTGTTTCTTATAAGGCGAACTAGCGTTTGTTTCCCAGTCCTAAATGGAGTTGAATCACATGCAGTTTCTGGTCCTACAAGCAAGAGTTGTTTTCTGGTAAGAAGAGTCACTATTGTGCTACCATTGCCATACTCAGTGCAAATAGCACTCGCGTCTGTTCCCAGAAGTACAGTGTATGGACAGAAGAGGAGCTACTGTTCTCGTCAGTTTCCTAAGCAGAGTTGAACTAGATATGGCCCGTGTGTGTAGGAAGCACAGTTCTTTTGTTCTGAGCAAGCTCACTGTTCTGGCCCTATAGACAACACTGAAGAGTAGAAGAGTGCTCTTTACTCAGAAGCAGAGTTTGTTTCTTGTAAGGCGAGCTAGCGTCTGTCTCCCAGTCCTAAATGGAGTTGAATTACATGCAGTTTCTTGTGCTATGAGCAAGAGTTGTTTTCTGGTAAGAAGAGTCACCATTGTGCTCCTATTGCCATACACAGTGGAAACAACACTCGCTACTGTTATTTGCAAGTACAGTGTATTGGACAGAAAAGGAGCTACTGTTCTTGTCAGTTTCCTAAGCAGAGTTGAACTAGATATGGCCCGTGTGTGTAGGAAGCACAGTTCTTTTGTTCTGAGCAAGCTCACTGTTCGGACCCCATAGGAAACACCGTAGAGTAGAAGAGTGCTCTTTTCTCAAAAGCAGAGTGTATTTCTTGTAAGGCCAGCTAGCGTTTGTTTCCCAGTCCTAAATGGAGTTGAATCACATGCAATTTCTGATCCTAGGAGCAAGAGTTTTTTTCTGGTAAGAAGAGTCACTATTGCGCTCCCAATTTCATACCCTGGGCAAATAGCACTGGCGTCTGACCCAGCATGTACAGTGTATTGGACTGAAGAGGATCTACTGTTCTTGTCAGTTTCCTAAGCAGAATTGAACTAGATATGGCCCGTGTGTGTAGGAAGCACAGTTCTTTTTTTCTGAGCAAGCTCACTCTTCTGGTCTATAGGAAACACAGTAGAGTAGAAGAGTGCTCTTTTCTCAAAAGCAGAGTGTGCTTTTTGTAAAGCAAGCTTGCGTTTGTTTCCCAGTCCTAAATGGAGTTGAATCACATGCAGTTTCTAGTCCTATGAGCAAGAGTTGTTTTCTGGAAAGGAAAGTCACTATTGTGCTCTCTTTGCCATACACAGTGCAAATAGCACTGGCGACTGTTCCCAGCAAGTACAGTGTATTGGACTGAAGAGGAGCTACTGCTCTTGTCAGTTTCCTAAGCAGAGTTGAACTAGATATGGCCGTGTGTGTAGGAAGCACAGTTCTTTTGTTTTGAGCAAGCTCACTGTTCTGGCACTATAGGTAACACAGTAGAGTAGAAGAGTGCTCTTTTCTCCAAAGCAGAGTGTGTTTCTTCTAAGGCGAAATAGCGTTTGTTTCCAAGTCCTAAATGGAGTTGAATCACATGCAGTTTCTGGTCCTACAAGTAAGAGTTGTTTTCTGGTAAGAAGTGACACTATTGCGCTCCCATTGCCATACACAGGGCAAATAGCACTCGCGTCTGTTCCCAGCAAGTACAGTGTATTGCACTGAAGAGGATCTACTGTTCTTATCAGTTACCTATGCAGAGTTGAACTAGAAATGGCCCGTTAATGTAGGAAGCACAGTTCTTTTGTTCTGAGCAAGCTCATTGTTCGGACTCCATAGGAAACACAGTAGAATAGAAGAGTGCTCTTTTCTCAAAAGCAGAGTGTGTTTCTTGTAAGGCTAGCTAGTGTTTGTTTCCCAGTCAGAAACAGATTTGAATGTCATGAGTTTCTGGTCCTACGAGAAAGAGTTGTTTTCTGGTAAGAGGAGTCACTATTTCGCTCCCATTGCCATACACAGTACAAATAGGACTCGCGTCTGCGACCTGTAAGTACAGTGTATTTGACAGAAGAGGAGCTACTGTTCTTGTCAGTTTCCTAAGCAGAGTTGAACTAGATATGGCCAGTTTGTGTAGGAAGCACAGTTCTTTTGTTCTGAGCAAGCTCACTGTTCTGGCCCTATAGGAAACACAGTAGAGTAGAAGAGTGCTCTTTTCTCAAAAGCAGAGTGTGTTTGTTTTAAGTCGAACTAGCATTTGTTTCCCAGTCCTAAATGGAGTTGAATCACATGCAGTTTCTGGTACTACGAGCAAGAGTTGTTTTCTGGTAAGGAATGTCACTATTGTGCTCCTTTTGCCATACACAGTGCAAATAGCACTCTTGTCTGTTCCCAGCAAGTACAGTGTATTGGACTGAAGAGGATGTACTGTTCTTGTCAGTTTCCTAAGCAGAGTTGAACTAGATATGGCCCGTGTGTGTAGGAAGCACAGTTCTTTTGTTCTGAGCAAGCTCACTGTTCGGACCTCATAGGAAACACAGTAGAATAGAAGAGTGCTCTTTTCTCAAAACAGAGTGTGTTTCTTGTAAGGCAAGCTAGCGTTTGTTTCCCAGTCCCAAATCGAGTTGAATCACATGCAGTTTCTGGTCCTACGAGCAAGGGATGTTTTCTGGTAAGGAAAGTCACTATTGTGCTCCCTTTGCCATAAACAGTACAAATAGCACTTGCGTCTGTTCCCAGCAAGTACTGTGTATTGGACTGAAGAGGAGGTATTTTCTTGTCAGTTTCCTAAGCAGTGTTGAACTAGATATAGCCAATGTGTGTAGGAAGCACAGTTCTTTTTTTCTGAGCAAGCTCACTCTTTTGCCCCTTTAGGAAACACAGTACAGTAGAAGAGTGCTCTTTTCTCAAAAGAAGACTGTGTTTCTTGTAAGGCGAGCTAGCGTTTGTTTCCCAGTCCTAAATGGAGTTGAATCACATGCAGTTTCTGGTCCTATGAGCAAGAGTTGTTTTCTGGTAAGAAGAGTCACTATTGTGCTCCTATTGCCATACACAGTGCAAACAACACTCGCTACTGTTCTTTGCAAGTACAGTGTATTTGACAGAAGAGGAGCTACTGTTCTTGTCAGTTTCCTAAGCAGAGTTGAACTAAATATGGCCCGTGTGTGTAGGAAGCACAGTTCTTTTGTTCTGAGCAAGCTCACTGTTCGGACCCCATAGGAAACACAGTAGAGTAGAAGAGTGCTCTTTTCTCAAAAGCAGAGTGTGTTTCTTGTAAGGCTAGCTAGTGTTTGTTTCTCAGTCAGAAACAGATTTGAATCTCATGAGTTTCTGGTCCTACGAGAAAGAGTTGTTTTCTGGTCAGAGGAGTCACTATTTTGCTCCCATTGCCATACACAGTGCAAATAGGACTCGCGTCTGCGACCTGCAATTACAGTGTATTTGACTGAAGAGGAGATACTGTTCTTGTCAGTTTCCTAAGCAGAGTTGAAGTAGAAATGGCCCATTTGTGTAGGAAGCACAGTTCTTTTGTTCTGAGCAAGCTCACTGTTCTGGCCCTATAGGAAACACAGTAGAGTAGAAGAGTGCTCTTTTCTCAAAAGCAGAGTGTGTTTGTTTTAAGTCGAACCAGCATTTGTTTCCCAGTCCTAAATGGAGTTGAATCCCATGCAGTTTCTGGTCCTACGAGCAAGAGTTGTTTTCTGGTAAGGAAAGTCACTATTGTGCTCCTTTTGCCATACACAGTGCAAATAGCACTCGTGTCTGTTCCCAGCAAGTACAGTGTATTGGACTGAAGAGGAGGTATTGTTCTTGTCAGTTTCCTAAGCAGAGTTGAACGAGATATGGCCCGTGTGTGTAGGAAGCACAGTTCTTTTGTTCTGAGCAAGCTCACTTTTCTGGTCCTATAGGAAACACAGAAGAGGAGAAGAGTGCTCTTTTCTCAAAAGCAGAGTGTGTTTCTTGTAAGGTGAGCTAGCGTTAGTTTCCCAATCCTAAATGGAGTTGAATTACATTCAGTTTCTTGTCCTATGAGCAAGAGTTGTTTTCTGGTAAGAAGAGTCACTATTGTGCTCCTATTGCCATATACAGTGCAAACAACCCTCGCTACTGTTCTTTGCAAGTACAGTGTATTTGACAGAAGAGGAGCTACTGTTCTTGTCAGTTTCCTAAGCAGAGTTGAACTAAATATGGCCCATGTGTTCAGGAAGCACAGTTCTTTTGTTCTGAGCAAGCTCACTGTTCGGACCCCATAGGAAACACAGTAGAGTAGAAGAGTGCTCTTTTCTCAAAAGCAGAGTGTGTTTCTTGTAAGGCGAGCTAGCATTTGTTTCCCAGTCCTAAATGGAGTTGAATCACATGCAGTTTCTGATGCTAGGAGCAAGAATTGTTTTCTGGTAAGAAGAGTAACTATTGCCCTCCCATTGTCATACACAGGGCAAATAGGACTGGCGTCTGTTCCCAGCATGTACAGTGTATTGGACTGAAGAGGATCTACTGTTCTTGTCAGTTTCCTAAGCAGAGTTGAACTAGATATAGCCAATGTGTGTAGGAAGCACAGTTTTTTGTTCTGAGCAAACTCACTGTTCGGTCCTCATAGGAAACACAGTAGAATAGAAGAGTGCTCTTTTCTCAAAAGCAGAGTGTGTTTCTTGTAAGGCGAGCTAGCGTTTGTTTCCCAGTCCTAAATGGAGTTGAATCACATGCAGTTTCTGGTCCTACGAGCAAGAGTTGTTTTCTGGTAAGAAGAGTCACTATTGTGCTACCATTGCCATACACAGTGCAAATAGCACTTGCGTCTGTTCCCAGCAAATACAGTGTATTGGACTGAAGAGGAGCTAGTATTCTTGCAGTTAACTAAGCAGAGTTGAACTAGATATGGCCCATGTGTTTAAGAAGCACAGTTCTTTTGTTCTGAGCAAGCTCACTTTTTTGGCCCTATAGGAAACACAGAAGAGGAGAAGAGTGCTCTTTTTTCAGAAGCACAGTGTGTTTCTTGTAAGGCGAGCTAGCGTTTGTTTCCCAGTCCTAAATGGAGTTGAATCACATGCAGTTTCTGGTCTTACGAGCAAGAGTTGTTTTCTGGTAAGAAGAGTCACTATTGTGCTCCTATTGCCATACACAGTGCAAACAACACTCGCTACTGTTCTTTGCAAGTACAGTGTATTTGACAGAAGAGGAGCTACTGTTCTTGTCAGTTTCCTAAGCAGAGTTGAACTAAATATGGCCCGTGTGTGTAGGAAGCACAGTTCTTTTGTTCTGAGTAAGCTCACTGTTCGGACCTCATAGGAAACACAGTAGAATAGAAGAGTGCTCTTTTCTCAAAAGCAGAGTGTGTTTCTTGAAAGGCAAGCTAGCGTTTGTTTCCCAGTCCAAAATGGAGTTGAATCACATGCAGTTTCTGGTCCTACGAGCAAGGGATGTTTTCTGGTAAGGAAAGTCACTATTGTGCTCCCCTTGCCATAAACAGTGCAAATAGCACTCGCGTCTGTTCCCAGCAAGTACAGTGTATTGGACTGAAGAGGAGCTACTGTTCTTGTCAGTTTCCTAAGCAGAGTTGAACTAGATATAGCCCGTGTGTGTAGGAAGCACAGTTCTTTTGTTCCGAGCAAGCTCACTGTTCTGGCCCTTTAGGAAACACAGAAGAGTAGAAGAGTGCTCTTTTCTCAGAAGCAGAGTTTGTTTCTTATAAGGCGAACTAGCGTTTGTTTCCAGTCCTAAATGGAGTTGAATCCCATGCAGTTTCTGGTCCTACGAGCAAGAGTTGTTTTCTGGTAAGAAGAGTCACTATTGTGCTACCATTGCCATACTCAGTGCAAATAGCACTCGCGTCTGTTCCCAGCAAGTACAGTGTATTGGACAGAAGAGGAGCTACTGTTCTTGTCAGTTTCCTAAGCAGAGTTGAACTAGATATGGCCCGTGTGTGTAGGAAGCACAGTTATTTTGTTCTGAGCAAGCTCACTGTTCTGGCCCTATATACAACACTGAAGAGTAGAAGAGTGCTCTTTTCTCAGAAGCAGAGTTTGTTTCTTGTAAGGCGAGCTAGCTTTTGTCTCCCAGTACTAAATGGAGTTGAATTACATGCAGTTTCTTGTCCTATGAGCAAGAGTTGTTTTCTGGTAAGTAGAGTCACCATTGCGCTCCTATTGCCATACACAGTGGAAACAACACTCGCTACTGTTATTTGCAAGTACAGTGTATTGGACAGAAAAGGAGCTACTGTTCCTGTCAGTTTCCTAAGCAGAGTTGAACTAGATATGGCCCGTGTGTGTAGGAAGCACAGTTCTTTTGTTTTGAGCAAGCTCACTGTTCGGACCCCATAGGAAACACCGTAGAGTAGAAGAGTGTTCTTTTCTCAAAAGCAGAGTTTGTTTCTTGTAAGGCGAGCTAGCGTTTGTTTCCCAGTCCTAAATGGAGTTGAATCACATGCAGTTTCTGGTCCTACGAGCAAGAGTTGTTTTCTGGTAAGGAAAGTCACTATTGTGCTCCTTTTGCCATACACAGTGCAAATAGCACTCGTGTCTGTTCCCAGCAAGTACAGTGTATTGGACTGAAGAGGATCTACTGTTCTTGTCAGTTTCCTAAGTAGAGTTGAACTAGATATGGCCCGTGTGTGTAGGAAGCACAGTTTTTTGTTCTGAACAAACTCACTGTTCGGACCTCATAGGAAACACCATAGAATAGAAGAGTTCTCTTTTCTCAAAAGCAGAGTGTGTTTCTTGTAAGGCGAGCTAGCGTTTGTTTCCCAGTCCTAAATGGAGTTGAATCACATGCAGTTTCTGGTCCTACGAGCAAGAGTTGTTTTCTGGTAAGAAGAGTCACTATTGTGCTACCATTGCCATACACAGTGCAAATAGCACTGGCGATTGTTCCCAGCAAGTACAGTGTATTGGACTGAAGAGGAGCTAGTATTCTTGCAGTTTCCTAAGCAGAGTTGAACTAGATATGGCCCGTGTGTTTAGGAAGCACAGTTCTTTTGTTCTGAGCAAGCTCACTTTTTTGGCCCTATAGGAAACACAGAAGAGGAGAAGAGTGCTCTTTTTTCAGAAGCACAGTGTGTTTCTTGTAAGGCGAGCTAGCGTTTGTTTCCCAGTCCTAAATGGAGTTGAATCACATGCAGTTTCTGGTCCTATGAGCAAGAGTTGTTTTCTGGTAAGAAGAGTCACTATTGTGCTCCTATTGCCATACACAGTGCAAACAACACTCGCTACTGTTCTTTGCAAGTACAGTGTATTTGACAGAAGAGGAGCTACTGTTCTTGTCAGTTTCCTAAGCAGCGTTGAACTAAATATGTTCCGTGTGTGTAGGAAGCACAGTTCTTTTGTTCTGAGCAAGCTCACTGTTCGGACCCCATAGGAAACACAGTAGAGTAGAAGAGTGCTCTTTTCTCAAAAGCAGAGTGTGTTTCTTGTAAGGCTAGCTAGTGTTTGTTTCCCAGTCAGAAACAGATTTGAATCTCATGAGTTTCTGGTCCTACGAGAAAGAGTTGTTTTCTGGTAAGAGGAGTCACTATTTCGCTCCCATTGCCATACACAGTGCAAATAGGACTCGCGTCTGCGACCTGCAAGTACAGTGTATTTGACTGAAGAGGAGATACTGTTCTTGTCAGTTTCCTAAGCAGAGTTGAAGTAGATATGGCCCGTTTGTGTAGGAAGCACAGTTCTTTTGTTCTGAGCAAGCTCACTGTTCTGGCCCTATAGGAAACACAGTAGAGTAGAAGAGTGCTCTTTACTCAAAAGCAGAGTGTGTTTGTTTTAAGTCGAACTAGCATTTGTTTCCCAGTCCTAAATGGAGTTGTATCACATGCAGTTTCTGGTCCTACGAGCAAGAGTTGTTTTCTGGTAAGGAAAGTCACTATTGTGCTCCTTTTGCCATACACAGTGCAAATAGCACTCCTGCTTGTTCCCAGCAAGTACAGTGTATTGGACTGAAGAGGATCTACTGTTCTTGTCAGTTTCCTAAGCAGAGTTGAACGAGATATGGCCCGTGTGTGTAGGAAGCACAGTTCTTTTGTTCTGAGCAAGCTCACTTTTCTGGTCCTATAGGAAACACAGAAGAGGAGAAGAGTGTTCTTTTCTCAAAAGCAGAGTGTGTTTCTTGTAAGGTGAGCTAGCATTTGTTTCCCAGTCCTAAATGGAGTTGAATTACATTCAGTTTCTTGTCCTATGAGCAAGAGTTGTTTTCTGGTAAGAAGAGTCACTATTGTGCTCCTATTGCCATATACAGTGCAAACAACACTCGCTACTGTTATTTGCAAGTACAGTGTATTGGACAGAAAAGGAGCTACTGTTCTTGTCAGTTTCCTAAGCAGAGTTGAACTAGATATGGCCCGTGTGTGTAGGAAGCACAGTTCTTTTGTTCTGAGCAAGCTCACTGTTCGGACCCCATAGGAAACTCCGTAGAGTAGAAGAGTGCTCTTTTCTCAAAAGCAGAGTGTATTTCTTGTAAGGCCAGCTAGCGTTTGTTTCCCAGTCCTAAATGGAGTTGAATCACATGCAGTTTCTGATCCTAGGAGCAAGAGTTTTTTTCTGGGAAGAAGAGTCACTATTGCTCTCCCAATTTCATACCCTGGGCAAATAGCACTGGCGTCTGTTCCCAGCATGTACAGTGTATTGGACTGAAGAGGATCTACTGTTCTTGTCAGTTTCCTAAGCAGAGTTGAACTAGATATGGCCCGTGTGTGTAGGAAGCACAGTTCTTTTGTTCTGAGCAAGCTCACTCTTCTGGCCTATAGGAAACACAGTAGAGTAGAAGAGTGCTCTTTTCTCAAAAGCAGAGTGTGCTTTTTGTAAAGCGAGCTTGCGTTTGTTTCCCAGTCCTAAATGGAGTTGAATCACATGCAGTTTCTAGTCCTATGAGCAAGAGTTGTTTTCTGGAAAGGAAAGTCACTATTGTGCTCCCTTTGCCATACACAGTGCAAATAGCACTGGCGATTGTTCCCAGCAAGTACAGTGTATTGGACTGAAGAGGAGCTACTGCTCTTGTCAGTTTCCTAAGCAGAGTTGAACTAGATATGGACCGTTTGTGTAGGAAGCACAGTTCTTTTGTTCTGAGCAAGCTCACTGTTCTGGCCCTATAGGTAACACAGTAGAGTAGAAGAATGCTCTTTTCTCCAAAGCAGAGTGTGTTTCTTCTAAGGCGAAATAGCGTTTGTTTCCAAGTCCTAAATGGAGTTGAATCACATGCAGTTTCTGGTCCTACAAGCAAGAGTTGTTTTCTGGTAAGAAGTGTCACTATTGCGCTCCCATTGCCATACACAGGGCAAATAGCACTCGCGTCTGTTCCCAGCATGTACAGTGTATTACACTGAAGAGGATCTACTGTTCTTATCAGTTACCTATGCAGAGTTGAACTAGAAATGGCCCGTGAATGTAGGAAGCACAGTTCTTTTGTTCTGAGCAAGCTCATTGTTCGGACTCCATAGGAAACACAGTAGAATAGAAGTGTGCTCTTTTCTCAAAAGCAGAGTGTGTTTCTTGTAAGGCTAGCTAGTGTTTGTTTCCCAGTCAGAAACAGATTTGAATCTCATGAGTTTCTGGTCCTACGAGAAAGAGTTGTTTTCTGGTAAGAGCAGTCACTATTTCGCTCCCATTGCCATACACAGTACAAATAGGACTCGCGTCTGCGACCTGTAAGTACAGTGTATTTGACAGAAGAGGAGCTACTGTTCTTGTCAGTTTCCTAAGCAGAGTTGAAGTAGATATGGCCCGTTTGTGTAGGAAGCACAGTTCTTTTGTTCTGAGCAAGCTCACTGTTCTGGCCCTATAGGAAACACAGTAGAGTAGAAGAGTGCTCTTTTCTCAAAAGCAGAGTGTGTTTGTTTTAAGTCGAACTAGCATTTGTTTCCCAGTCCTAAATGGAGTTGAATCACATGCAGTTTCTGGTCCTACGAGCAAGAGTTGTTTTCTGGTAAGGAAAGTCACTATTGTGCTCCTTTTGCCATACACAGTGCAAATAGCACTCGTGTCTGTTCCCAGCAAGTACAGTGTATTGGACTGAAGAGGATCTACTGTTCTTGTCAGTTTCCTAAACAGAGTTGAACTAGATATGGCCCGAGTGTGTAGGAAGCACAGTTCTTTTGTTCTGAGCAAGCTCACTGTTCGGACCTCATAGGAAACACAGTAGAATAGAAGAGTGCTCTTTTCTCAAAAGCAGAGTGTGTTTCTTGTAAGGCCAGCTAGCGTTTGTTTCCCAGTCCCAAATCGAGTTGAATCACATGCAGTTTCTGGTCCTACGAGCAAGGGATGTTTTCTGGTAAGGAAAGTCACTATTGTGCTCCCTTTGCCATAAACAGTGCAAATAGCACTCGCGTCTGTTCCCAGCAAGTACTGTGTATTGGACTGAAGAGGAGGTATTGTTCTTGTCAGTTTCCTAAGCAGAGTTGAACTAGATATAGCCAATGTGTGTAGGAAGCACAGTTCTTTTGTTCTGAGCAAGCTCACTCTTTTGCCCCTTTAGGAAACACAGTACAGTAGAAGAGTGCTCTTTTCTCAAAAGCAGACTGTGTTTCTTGTAAGGCGAGCTAGCTTTTGTTTCCCAGTCCTAAATGGAGTTGAATCACATGCAGTTTCTGGTCCTACGAGCAAGAGTTGTTTTCTGGTAAGGAAAGTCACTATTGTGCTCCTTTTGCCATACACAGTGCAAATAGCACTCGTGTCTGTTCCCAGCAAGTACAGTGTATTGGACTGAAGAGGATCTACTGTTCTTGTCAGTTTCCTAAGCAGAGTTGAACTAGATATGGCCCGTGTGTGTAGGAAGCACAGTTTTTTGTTCTGAGCAAACTCACTGTTCGGACCTCATAGGAAACACAGTAGAATAGAAGAGTGCTCTTTTCTCAAAAGCAGAGTGTGTTTCTTGTAAGGCGAGCTAGCGTTTGTTTCCCAGTCCTAAATGGAGTTGAATCACATGCAGTTTCTGGTCCTACGAGCAAGAGTTGTTTTCTGGTAAGAAGAGTCACTATTGTGCTACCATTGCCATACACAGTGCAAATAGCACTCGCGTCTGTTCCCAGCAAATACAGTGTATTGGACTGAAGAGGAGCTAGTATTCTTGCAGTTTCCTAAGCATAGTTGAACTAGATATGGCCCGTGTGTTTAGGAAGCACAGTTCTTTTGTTCTGAGCAAGCTCACTTTATTGGCCCTATAGGAAACACAGAAGAGGAGAAGAGTGCTCTTTTTTCAGAAGCACAGTGTGTTTCTTGTAAGGCGAGCTAGCGTTTGTTTCCCAGTCCTAAATGGAGTTGAATCACATGAGTTTCTGGTCCTATGAGCAAGAGTTGTTTTCTGGTAAGAAGAGTCACTATTGTGCTCCTAAGCCATACACAGTGCAAACAACACTCGCTACTGTTCTTTGCAACTAAAGTGTATTTGACAGAAGAGGAGCTACTGTTCTTGTCAGTTTCCTAAGCAGAGTTGAACTAAATATGTTCCGTGTGTGTAGGAAGCACAGTTCTTTTGTTCTGAGCAAGCTCACTGTTCGGACCCCATAGGAAACACAGTAGAGTAGAAGAGTGCTCTTTTCTCAAAAGCAGAGTGTGTTTCTTGTAAGGCTAGCTAGTGTTTGTTTCCCAGTCAGAAACAGATTTGAATCTCATGAGCTTCTGGTCCTACGAGAAAGAGTTGTTTTCTGGTAAGAGGAGTCACTATTTCGCTCCCATTGCCATACACAGTGCAAATAGGACTCGCGTCTGCGACCTGCAAGTACAGTGTATTTGACTGAAGAGGAGATACTGTTCTTGTCAGTTTCCTAAGCAGAGTTGAAGTAGATATGGCCCGTTTGTGTAGGAAGCACAGTTCTTTTGTTCTGAGCAAGCTCACTGTTCTGGCCCTATAGGAAACACAGTAGAGTAGAGAGTGCTCTTTTCTCAAAAGCAGAGTGTGTTTGTTTTAAGTCGAACTAGCATTTGTTTCCCAGTCCTAAATGGAGTTGAATCACATGCAGTTTCTGGTCCTACGAGCAAGAGTTGTTTTCTGGTAAGAAAGTCACTATTGTGCTCCTTTTGCCATACACAGTGCAAATAGCACTCGTGTCTGTTCCCAGCAAGTACAGTGTATTGGACTGAAGAGGAGTTATTGTTCTTGTCAGTTTCCTAAGCAGAGTTGAACGAGATATGGCCCGTGTGTGTAGGAAGCACAGTTCTTTTGTTCTGAGCAAGCTCACTTTTCTGGTCCTATAGGAAACACAGAAGAGGAGAAGAGTGCTCTTTTCTCAAAAGCAGAGTGTGTTTCTTGTAAGGTGAGCTAGCGTTTGTTTCCCAGTCCTAAATGGAGTTGAATTACATTCAGTTTCTTGTCCTATGAGCAAGAGTTGTTTTCTGGTAAGAAGAGTCACTATTGTGCTCCTATTGCCATATACAGTGCAAACAACCCTCGCTACTGTTCTTTGCAAGTACAGTGTATTTGACAGAAGAGGAGCTACTGTTCTTGTCAGTTTCCTAAGCAGAGTTGAACTAAATATGGCCCGTGTGTTCAGGAAGCACAGTTCTTTTGTTCTGAGCAAGCTCACTGTTCGGACCCCATAGGAAACACAGTAGAGTAGAAGAGTGCTCTTTTCTCAAAAGCAGAGTGTGTTTCTTGTAAGGCGAGCTAGCATTTGTTTCCCAGTCCTAAATGGAGTTGAATCACATGCAGTTTCTGATGCTAGGAGCAAGAATTGTTTTCTGGTAAGAAGAGTAACTATTGCCCTCCCATTGTCATACACAGGGCAAATAGCACTGGCGTCTGTTCCCAGCATGTACAGTGTATTGGACTGAAGAGGATCTACTGTTCTTGTCAGTTTCCTAAGCAGAGTTGAACTAGATATAGCCAATGTGTGTAGGAAGCACAGTTCTTTTGTTCTGAGCAAGCTCACTCTTTTGCCCCTATAGGAAACACAGTACAGTAGAAGAGTGCTCTTTTCTCAAAAGCAGACTGTGTTTCTTGTAAGGCGAGCTAGCTTTTGTTTCCCAGTCCTAAATGGAGTTGAATCACATGCAGTTTCTGGTCCTACGAGCAAGAGTTGTTTTCTGGTAAGGAAAGTCACTATTGTGCTCCTTTTGCCATACACAGTGCAAATAGCACTCGTGTCTGTTCCCAGCAAGTACAGTGTATTGGACTGAAGAGGATCTACTGTTCTTGTCAGTTTCCTAAGCAGAGTTGAACTAGATATGGCCCGTGTGTGTAGGAAGCACAGTTCTTTTGTTCTGAGCAAGCTCACTGTTCTGGCCCTTTAGGAAACACAGAAGAGTAGAAGAGTTCTCTTTTTTCAGAAGCAGAGTGTGTTTCTTGTAAGGCGAGCTAGCGTTTGTTTCCCAGTCCTAAATGGAGTTGAATCACATGCAGTTTCTGGTCCTATGAGCAAGAGTTGTTTTCTGTTAAGAAGAGTCACTATTGTGCTACCATTGCCATACACAGTGCAAATAGCACTCGCGTCTGTTCCCAGCAAGTACTGTGTATTGGACTGAAGAAGAGGTACTGTTCTTGTCAATTTATACGTACAGTTGAACGAGATATGGCCCGTGTGTGTAGGAAGCACAGTTCTTTTGTTCTGAGCAAGCTCACTGTTCTGGTCCTATAGACAACACTGAAGAGTAGAAGAGTGCTCTTTTCTCAGAAGCAGAGTTTGTTTCTTGTAAGGCGAGCTAGCGTTTGTCTCCCAGTACTAAATGGAGTTGAATTACATGCAGTTTCTTGTCCTATGAGCAAGAGTTGTTTTCTGGTAAGAAGAGTCACCATTGCGCTCCTATTGCCATACACAGTGCAAACAACACTCGCTACTGTTATTTGCAAGTACAGTGTATTGGACAGAAAAGGAGCTACTGTTCTTGTCAGTTTCCTAAGCAGAGTTGAACTAGATATGGCCCGTGAGTGTAGGAAGCACAGTTCTTTTGTTCTGAGCAAGCTCACTGTTCGGACCCCATAGGAAACACCGTAGAGTAGAAGAGTGCTCTTTTCTCAAAAGCAGAGTGTATTTCTTGTAAGGCCAGCTAGCGTTTGTTTCCCAGTCCTAAATGGAGTTGAATCACATGCAGTTTCTGGTACTACGAGCAAGAGTTGTTTTCTGGTAAGGAAAGTCACTATTGTGCTCCTTTTGCCATACACAGTGCAAATAGTACTCGTGTCTGTTCCCAGCAAGTACAGTGTATTGGACTGAAGAGGATCTACTGTTCTTGTCAGTTTCCTAAGCAGAGTTGAACTAGATATGGCCCGTGTGTGTAGGAAGCACAGTTTTTTGTTCTGAGCAAACTCACTGTTCGGACCTCATAGGAAACACAGTAGAATAGAAGAGTGCTCTTTTCTCAAAAGCAGAGTGTGTTTCTTGTAAGGCGAGCTAGCGTTTGTCTCCCAGTCCTAAATGGAGTTGAATCACATGCAGTTTCTGGTCCTACGAGCAAGAGTTGTTTTCTGGTAAGAAGAGTCACTATTGTGCTACCATTGCCATACACAGTGCAAACAGCACTCGCGTCTGTTCCCAGCAAATACAGTGTATTGGACTGAAGAGGAGCTAGTATTCTTGCAGTTTCCTAAGCAGAGTTGAACTAGATATGGCCCGTGTGTTTAGGAAGCACAGTTCTTTTGTTCTGAGCAAGCTCACTTTTTTGGCCCTATAGGAAACACAGAAGAGGAGAAGAGTGCTCTTTTTTCAGAAGCACAGTGTGTTTCTTGTAAGGCGAGCTAGCATTTGTTTCCCAGTCCTAAATGGAGTTGAATCACATGCAGTTTCTGGTCCTACGAGCAAGAGTTTTCTGGTAAGAAGAGTCACTATTGTGCTCCTATTGCCATACACAGTGCAACAACACTCGCTACTGTTCTTTGCAAGTACAGTGTATTTGACAGAAGAGGATCTACTGTTCTTGTCAGTTTCCTAAGCAGAGTTGAACTAGATATGGCCTGTGTGTGTAGGAAGCACAGTTCTTTTGTTCTGAGCAAACTCACTGTTCGGACCGCATAGGAAACACAGTAGAATAGATGAGTGCTCTTTTCTAAAAGCAGAGTGTGTTTCTTGTAAGGTGAGCTAGCGTTTGTTTGCCAGTCCAAAATGGAGTTGAATCACATGCAGTTTATGGTCCTACGAGCAAGGGATATTTTCTGGTAAGGAAAGTCACTATTGTGCTCCCTTTGCCATAAATAGTGCAAATAGCACTCACGTCTGTTCCCAGCAAGTACAGTATATTGGACTGAAGAGGCGCTACTGTTCTTGTCAGTTTCCTAAGCAGAGTTGAACTACTTATGGCCCGTGTGTGTAGGAAGCACAGTTCTTTTGTTCTGATCAAGCTTATTGTTCTGGCCCTATAGGAAACACAGAAGAGTAGAAGAGTGCTCTTTTCTCAGAAGCAGAGTTTGTTTCTTGTAAGGCGAGCTAGCGTTTCTTTCCCAGTCCTAAATGTAGCTGAATCACATGCAGTTTCTGGTCCTACGCGCAAGAGTTGTTTTCTGGTAAGAAGAGTCACTATTGTGCTACCATTGCCATACACAGTGCAAATAGCACTCGCGTCTGTTCCCAGTAAGTACAGTGTATTGGACAGAAGAGGAGCTATTGTTCTTGTCAGTTTCCTAAGCAGAGTTGAACTAGATATGGCCCGTGTGTGTGAAGGACAGTTCTTTTGTTCTGAGCAAGCTCATTTTTCGGACCCCATAGTAAACACAGTAGAGTAGAAGAGTGCTCTTTTCTCAAAAGCAGAGTGTGCAGTTTCTGGTCCTACGAGCAAGAGTTGTTTTCTGGTAAGAAGAGTCACTATTTCGCTCCCATTGCCATACACAGTGCAAATAGCACTCGCGTCTACTCCCAGCAAGTACAGTGTATTGGACTGAAGAGGAGCTACTGTTCTTGTCAGTTTCCTAAGCAGAGTTGAAATAGATATAGCCCATGTGTGTAGGAAGCACAGTTCTTTTGTTCTGAGCAAGCTCACTGTTCTGGACCTATAGGAAACACAGTAGAGTTGAAGAGTGCTCTTTTCTCAAAAGCAGAGTGTGTTTCTTGTAAGGCTAGCTAGTGTTTGTTTCCCAGTCAGAAACAGATTTGAATCTCATGAGCTTCTGGTCCTACGAGAAAGAGTTGTTTTCTGGTAAGAGGAGTCACTATTTCGCTCCCATTGCCATACACAGTGCAAATAGGACTCGCGTCTGCGACCTGCAAGTACAGTGTATTTGACTGAAGAGGAGATACTGTTCTTGTCAGTTTCCTAAGCAGAGTTGAAGTAGATATGGCCCGTTTGTGTAGGAAGCACAGTTCTTTTGTTCTGAGCAAGCTCACTGTTCTGGCCCTATAGGAAACACAGTAGAGTAGAGAGTGCTCTTTTCTCAAAAGCAGAGTGTGTTTGTTTTAAGTCGAACTAGCATTTGTTTCCCAGTCCTAAATGGAGTTGAATCACATGCAGTTTCTGGTCCTACGAGCAAGAGTTGTTTTCTGGTAAGAAAGTCACTATTGTGCTCCTTTTGCCATACACAGTGCAAATAGCACTCGTGTCTGTTCCCAGCAAGTACAGTGTATTGGACTGAAGAGGAGTTATTGTTCTTGTCAGTTTCCTAAGCAGAGTTGAACGAGATATGGCCCGTGTGTGTAGGAAGCACAGTTCTTTTGTTCTGAGCAAGCTCACTTTTCTGGTCCTATAGGAAACACAGAAGAGGAGAAGAGTGCTCTTTTCTCAAAAGCAGAGTGTGTTTCTTGTAAGGTGAGCTAGCGTTTGTTTCCCAGTCCTAAATGGAGTTGAATTACATTCAGTTTCTTGTCCTATGAGCAAGAGTTGTTTTCTGGTAAGAAGAGTCACTATTGTGCTCCTATTGCCATATACAGTGCAAACAACCCTCGCTACTGTTCTTTGCAAGTACAGTGTATTTGACAGAAGAGGAGCTACTGTTCTTGTCAGTTTCCTAAGCAGAGTTGAACTAAATATGGCCCGTGTGTTCAGGAAGCACAGTTCTTTTGTTCTGAGCAAGCTCACTGTTCGGACCCCATAGGAAACACAGTAGAGTAGAAGAGTGCTCTTTTCTCAAAAGCAGAGTGTGTTTCTTGTAAGGCGAGCTAGCATTTGTTTCCCAGTCCTAAATGGAGTTGAATCACATGCAGTTTCTGATGCTAGGAGCAAGAATTGTTTTCTGGTAAGAAGAGTAACTATTGCCCTCCCATTGTCATACACAGGGCAAATAGCACTGGCGTCTGTTCCCAGCATGTACAGTGTATTGGACTGAAGAGGATCTACTGTTCTTGTCAGTTTCCTAAGCAGAGTTGAACTAGATATAGCCAATGTGTGTAGGAAGCACAGTTCTTTTGTTCTGAGCAAGCTCACTCTTTTGCCCCTATAGGAAACACAGTACAGTAGAAGAGTGCTCTTTTCTCAAAAGCAGACTGTGTTTCTTGTAAGGCGAGCTAGCTTTTGTTTCCCAGTCCTAAATGGAGTTGAATCACATGCAGTTTCTGGTCCTACGAGCAAGAGTTTTTTTCTGGTAAGGAAAGTCACTATTGTGCTCCTTTTGCCATACACAGTGCAAATAGCACTCGTGTCTGTTCCCAGCAAGTACAGTGTATTGGACTGAAGAGGATCTACTGTTCTTGTCAGTTTCCTAAGCAGAGTTGAACTAGATATGGCCCGTGTGTGTAGGAAGCACAGTTCTTTTGTTCTGAGCAAGCTCACTGTTCTGGCCCTTTAGGAAACACAGAAGAGTAGAAGAGTTCTCTTTTTTCAGAAGCAGAGTGTGTTTCTTGTAAGGCGAGCTAGCGTTTGTTTCCCAGTCCTAAATGGAGTTGAATCACATGCAGTTTCTGGTCCTATGAGCAAGAGTTGTTTTCTGTTAAGAAGAGTCACTATTGTGCTACCATTGCCATACACAGTGCAAATAGCACTCGCGTCTGTTCCCAGCAAGTACTGTGTATTGGACTGAAGAAGAGGTACTGTTCTTGTCAATTTATACGTACAGTTGAACGAGATATGGCCCGTGTGTGTAGGAAGCACAGTTCTTTTGTTCTGAGCAAGCTCACTGTTCTGGTCCTATAGACAACACTGAAGAGTAGAAGAGTGCTCTTTTCTCAGAAGCAGAGTTTGTTTCTTGTAAGGCGAGCTAGCGTTTGTCTCCCAGTACTAAATGGAGTTGAATTACATGCAGTTTCTTGTCCTATGAGCAAGAGTTGTTTTCTGGTAAGAAGAGTCACCATTGCGCTCCTATTGCCATACACAGTGCAAACAACACTCGCTACTGTTATTTGCAAGTACAGTGTATTGGACAGAAAAGGAGCTACTGTTCTTGTCAGTTTCCTAAGCAGAGTTGAACTAGATATGGCCCGTGAGTGTAGGAAGCACAGTTCTTTTGTTCTGAGCAAGCTCACTGTTCGGACCCCATAGGAAACACCGTAGAGTAGAAGAGTGCTCTTTTCTCAAAAGCAGAGTGTATTTCTTGTAAGGCCAGCTAGCGTTTGTTTCCCAGTCCTAAATGGAGTTGAATCACATGCAGTTTCTGGTACTACGAGCAAGAGTTGTTTTCTGGTAAGGAAAGTCACTATTGTGCTCCTTTTGCCATACACAGTGCAAATAGTACTCGTGTCTGTTCCCAGCAAGTACAGTGTATTGGACTGAAGAGGATCTACTGTTCTTGTCAGTTTCCTAAGCAGAGTTGAACTAGATATGGCCCGTGTGTGTAGGAAGCACAGTTTTTTGTTCTGAGCAAACTCACTGTTCGGACCTCATAGGAAACACAGTAGAATAGAAGAGTGCTCTTTTCTCAAAAGCAGAGTGTGTTTCTTGTAAGGCGAGCTAGCGTTTGTCTCCCAGTCCTAAATGGAGTTGAATCACATGCAGTTTCTGGTCCTACGAGCAAGAGTTGTTTTCTGGTAAGAAGAGTCACTATTGTGCTACCATTGCCATACACAGTGCAAACAGCACTCGCGTCTGTTCCCAGCAAATACAGTGTATTGGACTGAAGAGGAGCTAGTATTCTTGCAGTTTCCTAAGCAGAGTTGAACTAGATATGGCCCGTGTGTTTAGGAAGCACAGTTCTTTTGTTCTGAGCAAGCTCACTTTTTTGGCCCTATAGGAAACACAGAAGAGGAGAAGAGTGCTCTTTTTTCAGAAGCACAGTGTGTTTCTTGTAAGGCGAGCTAGCATTTGTTTCCCAGTCCTAAATGGAGTTGAATCACATGCAGTTTCTGGTCCTACGAGCAAGAGTTTTCTGGTAAGAAGAGTCACTATTGTGCTCCTATTGCCATACACAGTGCAACAACACTCGCTACTGTTCTTTGCAAGTACAGTGTATTTGACAGAAGAGGATCTACTGTTCTTGTCAGTTTCCTAAGCAGAGTTGAACTAGATATGGCCTGTGTGTGTAGGAAGCACAGTTCTTTTGTTCTGAGCAAACTCACTGTTCGGACCGCATAGGAAACACAGTAGAATAGATGAGTGCTCTTTTCTAAAAGCAGAGTGTGTTTCTTGTAAGGTGAGCTAGCGTTTGTTTGCCAGTCCAAAATGGAGTTGAATCACATGCAGTTTATGGTCCTACGAGCAAGGGATATTTTCTGGTAAGGAAAGTCACTATTGTGCTCCCTTTGCCATAAATAGTGCAAATAGCACTCACGTCTGTTCCCAGCAAGTACAGTATATTGGACTGAAGAGGCGCTACTGTTCTTGTCAGTTTCCTAAGCAGAGTTGAACTACTTATGGCCCGTGTGTGTAGGAAGCACAGTTCTTTTGTTCTGATCAAGCTTATTGTTCTGGCCCTATAGGAAACACAGAAGAGTAGAAGAGTGCTCTTTTCTCAGAAGCAGAGTTTGTTTCTTGTAAGGCGAGCTAGCGTTTCTTTCCCAGTCCTAAATGTAGCTGAATCACATGCAGTTTCTGGTCCTACGCGCAAGAGTTGTTTTCTGGTAAGAAGAGTCACTATTGTGCTACCATTGCCATACACAGTGCAAATAGCACTCGCGTCTGTTCCCAGTAAGTACAGTGTATTGGACAGAAGAGGAGCTATTGTTCTTGTCAGTTTCCTAAGCAGAGTTGAACTAGATATGGCCCGTGTGTGTGAAGGACAGTTCTTTTGTTCTGAGCAAGCTCATTTTTCGGACCCCATAGTAAACACAGTAGAGTAGAAGAGTGCTCTTTTCTCAAAAGCAGAGTGTGCAGTTTCTGGTCCTACGAGCAAGAGTTGTTTTCTGGTAAGAAGAGTCACTATTTCGCTCCCATTGCCATACACAGTGCAAATAGCACTCGCGTCTACTCCCAGCAAGTACAGTGTATTGGACTGAAGAGGAGCTACTGTTCTTGTCAGTTTCCTAAGCAGAGTTGAAATAGATATAGCCCATGTGTGTAGGAAGCACAGTTCTTTTGTTCTGAGCAAGCTCACTGTTCTGGACCTATAGGAAACACAGTAGAGTTGAAGAGTGCTCTTTTCTCAAAAGCAAAGTGTGTTTCATGTAAGGCGAGCTAACGTTTGTTTCCCAGTCCTAAATGGAGTTGAATTACATGCAGTTTCTGGTCCTATGAGCAAGAGTTGTTTTCTGGTAAGAAGAGTCACTATTGCAATCCTATTGCCATACACAGTGCAAACAACACTCGCTAATGTTCTTTGCAAGTACAGAGTATTGGACAGAAGAAGAGCTACTGTTCTTGTCAGTTTCCTAAGCAGACTTGAACTAGATATGGCCCGTGTGTGCAGGAAG
The DNA here is from genome assembly GCF_949786415.1 of Peromyscus eremicus. Classification (NCBI taxonomy): domain Eukaryota; kingdom Metazoa; phylum Chordata; class Mammalia; order Rodentia; family Cricetidae; genus Peromyscus; species Peromyscus eremicus. Next base: position 58,819 of record NW_026735183.1, on the reverse strand, counting down.
CACAGTTCTTTTGTTCTGAGCAAGCTCACTGTTCGGACCCCATAGGAAACACAGTAGAATAGAAGAGTGCTCTTTTCTCAAAAGCAGAGTGTGTTTCTTGTAAGGCTAGCTAGTGTTTGTTTCCCAGTCAGAAACAGATTTGAATCTCATGAGTTTCTGGTCCTACGAGCAAGAGTTGTTTTCTGGTAAGAGGAGTCACTATTTTGCTCCCATTGACATACACAGTGCAAATAGGACTCGCGTCTGCGAACTGCAAGTACAGTGTATTGGACTGAAGAGGAGGTACTGTTCTTGTCAGTTTCTTAAGCAGAGTTGAACTAGATATGGCCCGTTTGTGTAGGAAGCACAGTTCTTTTGTTCTGAGCAAGCTAACTGTTCTGGCCCTATAGGAAACACAGTAGAGTAGAAGAGTGCTCTTTTTTCAAAAGCAGAGTGTGTTTGCTTTAAGGCGAACTAGCGTTTGTTTCCCAGTCCTAAATGGAGTTGAATCACATGCAGTTTCTGGTCCTACGAGCAAGAGTTGTTTTCTGGTAAGGAAAGTCACTATTGTGCTCCTTTTGCCGTACACAGTGCAAATAGCACTCGCGTCTGTTCCCAGCAAGTACAGTGTATTGGACTGAAGAGGAGCTACTGTTCTTGTCAGTTTCCTAAGCAGAGTTGAACTAAATATGGCCCGTGTGTGTAGGAAGCACAGTTCTTTTGTTCTGAGCATGCTCACTGTTCAGGCCCTATTGGAAACACAGTAGAGTAGAAAAGTGCGCTTTTCTCCAAAGCAGAGTGTGTTTCGTGTAAGGCGAACTAGCGTTTGTTTCCCAGTCCTAAATGGAGTTGAATCACATGCAGTTTCTGGTCTTACAAGCAAGAGAGGTTTTCTGGTAAGAAGAGTCACTATTGTGCTCCCATTGCCATACACAGGACAAATAGCACTCGCGTCTGTTCCCAGCATGTACAGTGTATTGGACTGAAGAGGATCTACTGTTCTTGTCAGTTTCCTAAGCAGAGTTGAACTAGACATTGCCCGTGTGTGTAGGAAGCACAGTTCTTTTGTTCTGAGCAAGCTCACTGTGCGGACCCCATAGGAAACACAGTAGAATAGAAGAGTGCTCTTTTCTCAAAAGCAGAGTGTGTTCCTTGTAAGGCGAGCTAGCGTTTGTTTCCCAGTCCTAAATGGAGTTGAATCACATGCAGTTTCTGGTACTAAGAGCCAGAGTTGTTTTCTGGTAAGAAGAGTCACTATTGCGCTCCCATTGCCATAAACAGTGCAAATAGCACTCACGTATGTTCCCAGCAAGTACAGTGTATTGGACTGAAGAGGAGCGACTGTTCTTGTCAGTTTGCTAAGCAGAGATGAACTAGATATGGACCGTGTGTGTAGGAAGCACAGTTCTTTTGTTCTGAGCAAGCTCACTCTTCTGGCCCTATAGACAACACAGAAGAGTAGAAGAGTGCTCTTTTCTCAGAAGCAGAGTTTGTTTCTTGTAAGGTGAGCTAGCGTTTCTTTCCCAGTCCTAAATAGAGTTGAATTACATGCAGTTTCTTGTCCTATGAGCAAAAGTTGTTTTCTGGTAAGAAGAGTCACTATTGCGCTCCTATTGCCATACACAGTGCAAACAACACTCTCTACTGTTCTTTGCAAGTACAGTGTATTGGATAAAAGAGGAGCTACTGTTCTTGTCAGTTTCCTAAGCAGAGTTAAACTAGATATGGCCCGTGTGTGTAGGAAGCACAGTTCTTTTGTTCTGAGCAAGCTCACTCTTCTGGCCTATAGGAAACACAGTAGAGTAGAAGAGTGTTCTTTTCTCAAAAGCAGAGTGTGTTTCTTGTAAGGCGAGCTAGCGTTTGTTTCCCAGTCCTAAATGGAGTTGAATCACATGCAGTTTCTGTCCTACGAGCAAGAGTTGTTTTCTGGAAAGGAAAGTCACTATTGTGCTCCCTTTGCCATACACAGTTCAAATAGCACTGGCGTCTGTTCCCAGCAAGTACTGTGTATTGGACTGAAGAGGAGCTACTGTTCTTGTCAGTTCCTTAAGCAGAGTTGAACTAGCTATGGCCCGTGTGTGTAGGAAGCAAAGTTCTTTGGTTCTGAGCAAGCTCACAGTTCGGACTCCATAGGAAACACAGTAGAATAGAAGAGTGTTCTTTTCTCAAAAGCAGAGTGTGTTTCTTGTAAGGCAAGCTAGCGTTTGTTTCCCAGTCCTAAATGGAGTTGAATCCCATGCAGTTTCTGGTCCTACGAGCAAGAGTTGTTTTCTGGTAAGAAGAATCACTATTACGCTCCCATTGTCATACACAGGGCAAATAGCACTGGCGTCTGTTCCCAGCATGTAAAGTGTATTGGACTGAACAGGATCTACTGTTCTTGTCAGTTTCCTAAGCAGAGTTGAACTAGATATGGCCTGTGTGTGTAGGAAGCACAGTTCTTTTGTTCTGAGCAAGCTCACTGTTCTGGCCCTACAGGAAACACAGTAGAGTAGAAGAGTGCTCTTTTCTCAAAAGCAGAGTGTGTTTCTTGTAAGGCGAGCTAGCGTTTGTTTCCAAGTCCTAAATGGAGTTGAATCACATGCAGTTTTTGGTCCTACGAGCAAGAGTTGTTTTCTGGTAAGAAGAGTCACTATTGCGCTCTCATTGCCATACACTGGGCAAATAGCACTGGCGTCTGTTCCCAGCAAGTACAGTGTATTAGACTGAAGAGGAGCTACTGTTCTTGTCAGTTTCCTAAGCAGAGTTGAACTAGATAGGGCCCGTGTGTGTAGGAAGCACAGTTCTTTTGTTCTGAGCAAGCTCACTCTTCTGGCCGTATAGGAAACACAGAAGAGTAGAAGAGTGCTCTTTTCTCAAAAGCAGAGTGTGTTTCTTGTAAGGCGAGCTAGCGGTTGGTTCCCAGTCCAAAATGGAGTTGAATCACATGCAGTTTCTCGTCCTACGAGCAAGAATTTTTTTCTGGTAAGAAGAGTCACTTTTGTGCTACCATTGCCATACACAGTGCAAATAGCACTCGCGTCTATTCCCAGCAAGTACAGTGTATTGGACAGAAGAGTAGCTACTGTTCTTGGCAGTTTCTTAAGCAGAGTTGAAGTAGATATGTCCCCTGTGTGTGAAGCACAGTTCTTTTGTTCTGAGCAAGCTCTCTTTTCGGACCCCATAGGAAACACAGTAGAGTAGAAGAGTGCTCTTTTCTCAAAAGCAGAGTGTGTTTCTTGTAAGGCTAGCTAGTGTTTGTTTCCCAGTCAGAAACGGAGTTGAATCCCATGCAATTTCTGCTACTACGAGGAAGAGTTGTTTTCTGGTAAGAAGAGTCACTATTGAGCTCCCATTGTCATACACACTGCAAAAAGCATTCGCGTCTGCTCCCAGCAAGTACAGTGTATTGGACTGAAGAGGAGCTACTGTTCTTGTCAGTTTCCTAAGCAGAGTTGAACTAGATATAGCCCGTGTGTGTAGTAGGCACAGTTCTTTTGTTCTGAGCAAGCTCACTGTTCTTGCCCTATAGGAAACACAGTAGAGTAAAAGAGTGCATTTTTCTCAAAAGCAGAGTGTGTTTCTTGTAAGGTGAGCTAGTGTTTGTTTCCCAGTCCTAAATGGAGTTGAATCACATGCAGTTTTTGGTCCTACGAGCAAGGGATGTTTTCTGGTAAGGAAAGTCACTATTGTGCTCCCTTTGCCATACAGAGTTCAAATAGCACTCGCGTCTTTTCCCAGCAAGTACAGTGTATTGGACTGAAGAGGAGCTACTGTTCTTCTCAGTTTCCTAAGCAGAGTTGAACTAGATATGTCCTGTGTGTGTAGGAAGCACATTCTTTTGTTCTGAGCAAGCTCACTGTTTTGGCCCTATAGGAAATACAGTAGAGTAGAAGAGTACTCTTTCCTCAAAAGCACACTGTGTTTCTTGTAATGCGAGCTACCTTTTGTTTCCCAGTCCTAAATGGAGTTGAATCACATGCAGTTTCTGGTCCTATGAGCAAGAGTTGTTTTCTGGTAAGAAGAGTCACTATTGTGCTCCCTTTGCCATAAACAGGTCAAATAGCACTCGCGTCTGTTCCCAGCAAGTACAGTGTATTGGACTGAAGAGGATGAACTGTTCTTGTCAGTTTCCTAAGCAGAGTTGAACTAGATATGGCCCGTTTTTTTAGGAAGCACAGTTCTTTTGTTCTGAGCAAGCTCACTGTTCGGACACCATAGGAAACACAGTAGAATAAAAGAGTGCTCTTTTCTCAAAAGCAGAGTGTGTTTCTTGTAAGGCAAGCTAGCGTTTGTTTCCCAGTCCTAAATGGATTTGAATCACATGCAGTTTTTGATCCTAAGAGCAAGGGATGTTTTCTGGTAAGGAAAGTCACTATTGCGCTCTCTTTGCCATACACAGTTCAAATAGCACTCGCGTCTGTTCCCAGCAAGTACAGTGTATAGGACTGTAGAGGAGCTACTGATCTTGTCATTTTCCTAAGCAGAGTTGAACTAGATATGGCCCGTGTTTGTAGGAAGCACAGGTCTTTTGTTCTAAGCAAGCACACTGTTCGGATGACATAGGAAACACAGTAGAATAGAAGAGTGCTCTTTTCTCAAAAGCAGAGAGTGTTTCTTTTAAGGCGAGCTAGCATTTGTTTCCCAGTCCTAAATGGAGTTGAGTCACATGCAGTTTCTGGTCCTACGAGCAAGAATTGTTTTCTGGTAAGAAGAGTCACTATTGCGCTCCCATTGACATACACAGGGCAAATAGCACTCGCGTCTGTTCCCAGCAAATACAGTGTATTAGACAGAAGAGGAGCTACTGTTCTTGTCAGTTTCTTAAGCAGAGTTGAAGTAGATATGGCCCGTGTGTGTAGGAAGCACAGTTCTTTTGTTCTGAGCAAGCTCACTCTTCTGGCCTATAGGAAACACAGTAGAGTAGAAGAGTGCTCTTTTCTCAAAAGCAGAGTGTGTTTCTTGTAAGGCGAGCTAGCGTTTGTTTCCCAGTCCTAAATGGAGTTGAATCACATGCAGTTTCTGTCCTACGAGCAAGAGTTGTTTTCTGGAAAGAAAGTCACTATTGTGTTCCCTTTGCCATACACAGTTCAAATACCACTGGCGTCTGTTCCAAGCAAGTACAGTGTATTGGACTGAAGAGGAGCTACTGTTCTTGTCAGTTCCTTAAGCAGAGTTGAACTAGGTATGGCCCGTGTGTGTAGGAAGCAAAGTTCTTTGGTTCTGAGCAAGCTCACAGTTCGGACTCCATAGGAAACACAGTAGAATAGAAGAGTGCTCTTTTCTCAAAAGCAGAGTGTGTTTCTTGTAAGGCAAGCTAGCGTTTGTTTCCCAGTCCTAAATGGAGTTGAATCCCATGCAGTTTCTGGTCCTATGAGCAAGAGTTGTTTTCTGGTAAGAAGAATCACTATTGCGCTCCCATTGTCATACCCAGGGCAAATAGCACTGGCGTCTGTTCCCAGCATGTAAAGTGTATTGGACTGAACAGGATCTACTGTTCTTGTCAGTTTCCTAAGCAGAGTTGAACTAGATATGGCCCGTGTGTGTAGGAAGCACAGTTCTTTTGTTCTGAGCAAGCTCACTGTTCTGGCCCTTTAGGAAACACAGTAGAGTAGAAGAGTGCTCTATTCTCAAAAGCAGAGTGTGTTTCTTGTAAGGCGAGCTAGAGTTTGTTTCCAAGTCCTAAATGGAGTTGTATCACATGCAGTTTTTGGTCCTACGAGCAAGAGTTGTTTTCTGGTAAGAAGAGTCACTATTGCGCTCCCATTGCCATACACAGGGCAAAGAGCACTCGCGTCTGTTCCCAGCAAGTACAGTGTATTAGACTGAAGAGGAGCTACTGTTCTTGTCAGTTTCCTAAGCAGAGTTGAACTAGATAGGGCCCGTGTGTGTAGGAAGCACAGTTCTTTTGTTCTGAGCAAGCTCACTCTTCTGGCCGTATAGGAAACACAGAAGAGTAGAAGAGTGCTCTTTTCTCAAAAGCAGAGTGTGTTTCTTGTAAGGCGAGCTAGCGTTTGGTTCCCAGTCCAAAATGGAGTTGAATCACATGCAGTTTCTGGTCCTAAGAGCAAGAGATTTTTTCTGGTAAGAAGAGTCACTTTTGTGCTACCATTGCCATACACAGTGCAAATAGCACTCGCGTCTGTTCCCAGCAAGTACAGTGTATTGGACAGAAGAGTAGCTACTGTTCTTGGCAGTTTCTTAAGCAGAGTTGAAGTAGATATGTCTCCTGTGTGTGAAGCACAGTTCTTTTGTTCTGAGCAAGCTCACTTTTCGGACCCCATAGGAAACACAGTAGAGTAGAAGAGTGCTCCTTTCTCAAAAGCAGAGTGTGTTTCTTGTAAGGCTAGCTAGTGTTTGTTTCCCAGTCAGAAACGGAGTTGAATCCCATGCAATTTCTGCTACTACGAGGAAGAGTTGTTTTCTGGTAAGAAGAGTCACTATTGCGCTCCCATTGTCATACACACTGCAAAAAGCATTCGCGTCTGCTCCCAGCAAGTACACTGTATTGGACTGAAGAGGAGCTACTGTTCTTCTCTGTTTCCTAAGCAGAGATGAACTAGATATTGCCTGTGTATAGGAAGCACATTCTTTTGTTCTGAGCAAGCTCACTGTTTTGGCCCTATAGGAAACACAGTAGAGTAGAAGAGTGCTCTTTCCTCAAAAGCAGACTGTGTTTCTTGTAATGCGAGCTAGCTTTTGTTTCCCAGTCCTAAATGGAGTTGAATTACATGCAGTTTCTGGTCCTATGAGCAAGAGTTGTTTTCTGGTAAGAAGAGTCACTATTGTGCTCCCTTTGCCATACACAGGTCAAATAGCACTCGCGTCTGTTCCCAGCAAGTACAGTGTATTGGACTGAAGAGGATCAACTGTTCTTGTCAGTTTCCTAAGCAGAGTTGAACTAGATATGGCCCGTTTTTTTAGGAAGCACAGTTCTTTTGTTCTGAGCAAGCTCACTGTTTGGACCCCATATTAAACAGAGTAGAATAGATGAGTGCTCTTTTCTCAAAAGCAGAGTGTGTTTCTTGTAAGGCGAGCTAGCGTTTGTTTCCCAGTCCTAAATGGAGTTGAATCACACGCAGTTTCTGGCCCTACGAGCAAGAGTTGTTTTCTGGTAAGGAAAGTCACTATTGTGCTCCCATTGCCATACACAGTGCAAATAGCACTCCCGTCTGTTCCCAGTAAGTACAGTGTATTGGACTGAAGAGGAGCTACTGTTCTTCTCAGTTTCCTAAGCAGAGTTGAACTAGATATGGCCCGTGTGTCTAGGAAGCACAGTTCATTTGTTCTGAGCAAGCTCACTGTTCTGGCCCTATAGGAAACACAGTAGAGAAGAAGAGTGCTCTTTTCTCAAAAGCAGAGTGTGTTTCTTGTAAGGCGAGCTAGTGTTTGTTTCCCAGTCCTAAATTGAATTGAATCACATGCAGTTTCTGATCCTAGGAGCAAGACTTGTTTTCTGGTAAGAAGAGTCACTATTGCGCTCCCATTGGCATACACAGGGCAAATAGCACTGGCGTCTGTTCCCAGCATGTACAGTGTATTGGACTGAAGAGGATCTACTGTTCTTGTCAGTTTCCTAAGCAGAGTTGAACTAGATATGGCCCGTGTGTGTAGGAAGCACAGTTCTTTTGTTCTGAGCAAGCTCACTGTTTTGGCCCTATAGGAAACACAGTAGAATAGAAGAGTGCTCTTTTCTCAAAAGCAGAGTGTGTTTCTTGTAAGGCGAGCTAGGGTTTGTTTCCTAGTCCAAAATCGAGTTGAATCACATGCAGTTTCTGGTCCTACGAGCAAGGGATGTTTTCTGGTAAGGAAAGTCACTATTGTGCTCCCTTTGCCATAAACAGTGCAAATAGCACTCGCGTCTGTTCCCAGCAAGTACAGTGTATTGGACAGAAGAGGAGCTACTGTTCTTGTCAGTTTCCTAAGCAGAGTTGAACTAGCTATGGCCCGTGTGTGTAGGAAGCACAGTTCTTTTGTTCTGAGCAAGCTCAATTTTCGGACCAAATAGTAAACACAGTAGAGTAGAAGAGTGCTCTTTTCTCAAAAGCAGAGTTTGTTTCTTGTAAGGCTAGCTAGTGTTTGTTTCCCAATTCTAAATGGAGTTGAATGACATGCAGTTTTTGATCCTATGAGCAAGGGATGTTTTCTGTTAAGGAAAGTCACTATTGTGCTCCCTTTGCCATAAACAGTGCAAATAGCACTCGCGTCTGTTCCCAGGAAGTACTGTGTATTGGACTGAAGAGTAGCTACTGTTCTTGTCAGTTTCCTAAGCAGAGTTGAACGAGATATGGCCCGTGTGTGTAGGAAGTACAGTTCTTTTGTTCTGACAAGCTCACTGTTCTGGTTCTTTAGGAAACACAGAAGATTAGAAGAGTGCTCTTTTCTCAAAAGCAGAGTGTGTTTCTTGTAAGGTGAGCTAGCGTTTGTTTCCCAGTTCTAAATGGAGTTGAATTACATGCAGTTTCTTGTCCTATGAGCAAGAGTTGGTTTCTGGTAAGAAGTGTCACTATTGCGCTCCTATTGCCATGCACAGTGCAAACAACACTCGCTACTGTTCTTTGCAAGTACAGTGTATTTGACAGAAGAGGAGCTACTGTTCTTGTCAGTTTCCTAAGCAGAGTTGAACTAGATATGGCCCGTGTGTGTAGGAAGCACAGTTCTTTTGTTCTGGGCAAGCTCACTGTTCGGACCCCATAGGAAACACAGTAGAGTAGAAGAGTGCTCTTTTCTCAAAAGCAGAGTGTGTTTCTTGTAAGGCGAGCTAGCGTTTGTTTCCCAGTTCTAAATGGAGTTGAATCACATGCAGTTTCTGATCCTAGGAGCAAGAGTTGTTTTCTTGTAAGAGGAGTCACTATTGTGCTCCCATTGCCATAAACAGGGCAAATAGCACTGGCGTCTGTTGCCAGCATGTACAATGTATTGGACTGAAGAGGATCTACTGTTCTTGTCAGTTTCCTAAGCAGAGATGAACTAGATATAGCCCTATATGTAGGAAGCACATTCTTATGTTCTGAGCAAGCTCACTCTTTTGGCCCTATAGGAAACACAGTAGAGTAGAAGAGTGCTCTTTTCTCAAAAGCAGACTGTGTTTCTTGTAAAGCGAGCTAGCTTTTGTTTCCCAGTCCTAAATGGAGTTGAATCACATGCAGTTTCTGGTCCTATGAGCAAGAGTTGTTTTCTGGTAAGAAGAGTCACTATTGTGCTCCCTTTGCCATTCACAGGGCTAATAGCACTCGCGTCTGTTCCCAGCAAGTACAGTGTATTGGACTGAAGAGGATCTACTGTTCTTGTCAGTTTCCTAAGCAGAGTTGAACTAGATATGGCCTGTGTGTGTAGGAAGCACTGTTCTTTTGTTCTGAGCAAGCTTACTGTTCGGACCCCATAGGAAACACAGTAGAATAGAAGAGTTCTCTTTTCTCAAAAGCAGAGTGTGTTTCTTGTAAGGCGAGCTAGCGTTTGTTTCCCAGTCCTAAATGGAGTTGAATCACATGCAGTTTCTGGTCCTACGAGCAAGAGTTGTTTTCTGGTAAAAAGAGTCACTATTGCGCTCCCATTGCCATACACAGTGCAAATAGCACTCGCATCTGTTCCCAGCAAGTACAGTGTATTGGACAGAAGAGGAGCTACTGTTCTTGTCAGTTTCCTAAGCATAGTTGAACTAGCTATGGCCCGTGTGTGTAGGAAGCACAGTTCTTTTGTTCTGAGCAAGCTCACTGTTCGGACCCCATAGGAAACACAGTAGAGTAGAAGAGTGCTCTTTTCTCAAAAGCAGAGTGTGTTTCTTCTAAGGCTAGCTAGTGTTTGTTGCCCAATTCCAAATGGAGTTGAATCACATGCAGTTTTTGTTCCTATGAGCAAGGGACGTTTTCTGGAAAGGAAAGTCACTATTGTGCTCCCTTTGCCATAAAAAGTGCAAATAGCACTTGCGTCTGTTCCCAGCAAGTACTGTGTATTGGACTGAAGAGGAGCTACTGTTCTTGTCAGTTTCCTAAGCAGAGTTGAACGAGATATGGCCCGTGTGTGTAGGAACCACAGTTCTTTTGTTCTGAGCAAGCTCACTGTTCTGGTCCTTTAGGAAACACAGAAGAGTAGAAGAGTGCTCTTTTCTCAAAAGCAGAGTGTGTTTCTTGTAAGGTGAGCTAGCGTTTGTTTCCCAGTCCTAAATGGAGTTGAATTACATGCAGTTTCTTGTCCTATGAGCAAGAGTTGTTTTCTGGTAAGAAGAGTCACTATTGCGCTCCTATTGCCATACACAGTGCAAAAACACTCGCTACTGTTCTTTGCAAGTACAGTGTATTTGAAAGAAGAGGAGCTACTGTTCTTGTCATTTTCCAAAGCTTCGTTGAACTAGATATGGCCCGTGTGTGTAGGAAGCACAGTTCTTTTGTTCTGAGCTAGCTCACTCTTCTGGCCTATAGGAAACACAGTAGAGTAGAAGAGTGCTCTTTTCTCAAAAGCAGAGAGTGTTTGTTGTAAGGCGAGCTTGCGTTTGTTTCCCAGTCCTAAATGGAGTTGAATCACATGCAGTTTCTGGTCCTACAAGCAAGAGTTGTTTTCTGGAAAGGAAAGTCACTATTGTGTTCCCTTTGCCATACACAGTGCAAATAGCACGCGCGTCTGTTCCCAGCAATTACAGTGTATTGGACTGAAGAGGAGCTACTGCTCTTGTCAGTTTCCTAAGCATAGTTGAACTAGATATAGCCCGTGTGTGAAGGAAGCACAGTTCTTTTATTCTGAGCAAGCTCACTGTTCGGACCCCATAGGAAACACAGTAGAATAGAAGAGTGCTCTTTTCTCAAAAGCAGAGTGTGTTTCTTGTAAGGCGAGCTAGCGTTTGTTTCCCAGTCCTAAATGGAGTTGAATCACATGCAGTTTCTGGTCCTACGAGGAAGAGTTGTTTTCTGGTAAGAAGAGTCACTATTGCGCTCCCATTGTAATACACAGGGCAAATAGCACTGGCGTATGTTCCCAGCATGTAAAGTGTATTGGACTGAAGATGATCTACCGTTCTTGTCAGTTTCCTAAGCAGAGCTGAACTAGATATGGCCCGTGTGTGTAGGAAGCACAGTTCTTTTGTTCTGAGCAAGGTCACTGTTCGGACCCTCTAGGAAACACAATAGAATAGTAGAGTGCTCTTTTCTCAAAAGCAGAGTGTGTTTCTTGTAAGGCGAGGTAGCGTTTGTTTCCCAGTCCAAAATGGAGTTGAATCACATGGAGTTTCTGGTCCTACGAGCAAGGGAAGTTTTCTGGTAAGTTAAGTCACTATTGTGCTCCCTTTGCAATAAACAGTGCAAATAGCACTCGCGTCTGTTCCCAGCAAGTACAGTGTATTGGACTGAAGAGGAGCTACTGTTCTTGTCAGTTTCCTAAGCAGAGTTGAACTAGATATGGCGCGTGTGTGTAGGAAGCACAGTTCTTTTGTTCTGAGCAAGCTCACTGTTCTGGCCCTATAGGAAACACAGAAGAGTAGAAGAGTGCTCTTTTCTCAGAAGCAGAGTTTGTTTCTTGTAAGGCGAGCTAGCGTTTGTTTCCCAGTCCTAAATGGAGTTGAATCACATGCAGTTTCTGGTCCTATGAGCAAGAGTTGTTTTCTGGTAAGAAGAGTCACTATTGTGCTACCATTGCCATACACAGTGCAAATAGCCCTCGCGTCTGTTTCCAGCAAGTACAGTGTATTGGACAGAAGAGGAGCTACTGTTCTTGTCAGTTTCCTAAGCAGAGTTGAACTAGCTATGGCCCGTGTGTTTAGGAAGCACATTTCTTTTGTTCTGAGCAAGCTCAATTTTTGGACCAAATAGTAAACACAGTAGAGTAGAAGAGTGCTCTTTTCTCAATAGCAGAGTGTGTTTCTTGTAAGGCTAGCTAGTGTTTGTTTCCCAGTTCTAAATGGAGTTGAATCACATGCAGTTTTTGGTCCTATGAGCAAGGGATGTTTTCTGGTAAGGAAAGTCACTATTGTGCTCCCTTTGCAATAAACAGTGCAAATAGCACTCGTGTCTGTTCCCAGCAAGTACAGTGTATTGGACTGAAGAGGAGCTATTGCTCTTGTCAGTTTCCTAAGCAGAGTTGAACTAGCTATGGCCCGTGTGCGTAGGAAGCACAGTTCTTTTGTTCTGAGCAAGCTCACTGTTCCGGCCCTATAGGAAACACAGAAGAGTAGAAGAGTGCTCTATTCTCAGAAGCAGAGTTTGTTTCTTGTAAGGCGAGCTAGCGTTTGTTTCCCAGTCCTAAATTAAGTTGAATCACATGCAGTTTCTGGTCCTATGAGCAAGAGTTGTTTTCTGGTAAGAAGTGTCACTATTGTGCTACCATTGCCATACACAGTTAAAAAAGCACTCGCGTCTGTTCCCAGCAAGTACAGTGTATTGGACAGAAGAGGAGCTACAGTTCTTGTTTGTTTCCTAAGGAGAGTTGAACTAGATATGGCCCGTGTGTGTGAAGCACAGTTCTTTTGTTCTGAGCAAGCTCACTGTTCGGACACCATAGTAAACACAGTAGAGTAGAAGAGTGCTCTTTTCTCAAAAGCAGAGTGTGTTTCTTGTAAGGCTAGCTAGTGTTTGTTTCCCAGTCAGAAACGGAGTTGAATCCCATGCAGTTTCTGGTCCTACGCGCAAGAGTTGTTTTCTGGTAAGAAGAGTCACTATTTTGCTCCCATTGCCATGCACAGGGCAAATAGCACTCGCGTCTGCTCCCAGCAAGTACAGTGTATTGGACTGAAGAGGAGCTACTGTTCTTGACAGTTTCCTAAGCAGAGTTGAACAAGATATGGCCCGTGTGTGTAGGAAGCACAGTTCTTTTGTTCTGAGCAAGCTCACTGTTCTGGTCCTTTAGGAAACACAGAAGAGTAGAAGAGTGCTCTTTTCTCAAAAGCAGAGTGTGTTTCTTGTAAGGTGGGCTAAGGTTGTTTCCCAGTCCTAAATGGAGTTGAATTACATGCATTTTCTTGTCCTATGAGCAAGAGTTGTTTTCTGGTAAGGAAAGTCACTATTGCGCTCCCATTGCCATACACAGTGCAAACAACCCTCCCTACTGTTCTTTGCAAGTACAGTGTATTGGACAGAAGAGGAGCTACTGTTCTTGTCAGTTTCCTAAGCAGAGTTGAACGAGATATGGCCCGTGTGTGTAGGAAGCACAGTTCTTTTGTTCTGAGCAAGCTCACTGTTAGGACACCATAGGAAAAACCGTAGAGCAGAAGAGTGCTCTTTTCTCAAAAGCAGAGTGTATTTCTTGTAAGGCGAGCTTGCGTTTGTTTCCCAGTCCTAAATGGAGTTGAATCACATGTAGTTTCTGATCCTAGGAGCAAGAGTTTATTTCTGGTAAGAAGAGTCACTATTGTGCTCCCATTGTCATACCCAGGGCAAATAGCACTGGCGTCTGTTCCCAGCATGTACAGTGTATTGGACTGAAGAGGATCTACTGTTCTTGTCAGGTTCCTAAGCAGAATTGAACTAGATATGGCCGTGTGTGTAGGAAGCACAGTTCTTTTTTTCTGAGCAAGCTCACTGTTCGGACCCCATAGGAAACACAGTAGAGTAGAAGAGTGCTCTTTTCTCAAATGCAGAGTGTGTTTTTTGTAAGGCAAGCTAGCGTTTCTTTCCCAGTCCTAAATGGAGTTGAATCACATGCAGTTTCTGGTCCTATGAGCAAGAGTTGTTTTCTGGTAAGGAAAGTCACTATTGCGCTCTCATTGCCATACACAGTGCAAATAGCACTCGCGTCTGTTCCCAGCAAGTACAGTGTATTGGACTGAAGAGGAGCTACTGTTTTTGTCAGTTTCCTAAGCAGAGTTGAACTAGATATGGTTCATGTGTGCAGGAAGAACAGTTCTTTTGTTCTGAGCTAGCTCACTGTTCGGACCCCATATTAAACAGAGTAGAATAGATGAGTGCTCTTTTCTCAAAAGCAGAGTGTGTTTCTTGTAAGGCGAGCTAGCGTTTGTTTCCCAGTCCTAAATGGAGTTGAATCACATGCAGTTTCTGGTCCTACGAGCAAGAGTTGTTTTCTGGTAAGGAAAGTCACTATTGCGCTCCCATTGCCATACACAGTGCAAATAGCACTCCCGTCTGTTCCCAGTAAGTACAGTGTATTGGACTGAAGAGGAGCTACTGTTCTTCTCAGTTTCCTAAGCAGCGTTGAACTACATATGGTCCGTGTGTGTAGGAAGCACAGTTCTTTTGTTCTGAGCATGCTCACTGTTAGGACCCCAAAATAAACACAGTAGAGTAGAAGAGTGCTCTTTTCTCAAAAGCAGAGTGTGTTTTTGTAAGGCGAGCTAGCGTTTGTTTCCTAGTCCTAAATGGAGTTGAATCACATGCAGTTTCTGGTCCTATGGACAAGAGTTGTTTTCTGGTAAAGAAAGTCACTGTTGTGCTCCCTTTGCCCTACACAAGGCAAATAGCACTTGCGTCTTTTCCCAGCAAGTACAGTGCATGGGACTGAATAGGAGCTACTGTTCTTGTCAGTTTCCTAAGCAGAGTTGAACTAGATATGGTCCGTGTGTGTAGGAAGTACAGTTCTTTTGTTCTGAGCAAGCTCATTCTTTGGACCCCATAGGAAACACAGTAGAGTAGAAGAGTGCTCTTTTCTCTAAAGCAGAGTGTGTTTCTCGTAAGGAGAGCTAGTGTTTGTTTCCCAGTCCTAAATGGAGTTGAATCCCATGCAGTTTCTGGTTGTATGAACAAGAGTTGTTTTCTGGTAAGAAGAGTCACTATTGCGCTGCCATTGCCATACACAGGACAAATAGGACTGGCGACTGTTCCCAGCAAGTACAGTGTATTGGACTGAAGAGGATCTAGTGTTCTTGTCAGGTTCCTAAGCAGACTTGAACTAGATATGGCCGTGTGTAGGAAGCACAGTTTTTTTGTTCTGAGCAAGCTCACTGTTCGGACTCCGTAGGAAACACAGTAGAGTAGAAGAGTGCTCTTTTCTCAAAAGCAGAGTGTGTTTCATGTAAAGCGAGCTAGCATTTGTTTCCTAGACCTAAATGGAGTTGAATCACATGCAGTTTCTGGTCCTATGAGCAAGAGTTGTTTTCTGGTAAGAAGAGTCACTATTGCGCTCCCATTGCCATACACAGTGCAAATAGCACTCGCGTCTGTTCCCAGCAAGTAAGGTGTACCGGACTGAAGAGGAGCTACTGTTCTTGTCAGTTTCCTAAGCCGAGTTGAACTAGATATGGCCTGTGTGTGGGAAGCACATTTCTTTTGTTCTGAGCAAGCTCAATGTTCTGGCCCTATAGGAAACAAGGTAGAGTAGAAGAGTGCTCTTTTCTCTAAAGCAGAGTGTGTTTCTTGTAAGGCGAGCTCGCGTTTGTTTCCTAGTCCTAAATGGATTTGTGTCACATGCAGTTTTTCGTCCTACGAGCAAGAGTTGTTTTCTTGTAAGAAGAGTCACTATTGTGCTCCAAATGCCATACACAGTGCAAATAGCACTTGTGTCTGTTCCCACCAAGTACAGTGTATTGGACTGAATAGGAGCTACTGTTCTTGTCAGTTTCCTAAGCAGAGTTGAACTAGATATGGTCCATGTGTGTAGGAAGCACAGTTCTTTTGTTCAGAGCAAGCTCACTGTTTGGACCCCATAGGAAACACAGTAGAGTAGAAGAGTGCTCTTTTCTCAAAAGCAGACTGTGTTTCTTGTAAGGCGAGCTAGCATTTGTTTCCCAGTCCTAAATGGAGTTGAATCACATGCAGTTTCTGGTCCTACGAGCAAGAGTTGTTTTCTGGTAAGGAAAGTCACTATGGCGCTCCCATTGCCATACACAGTTCAAATAGCACTCCCGTCTGTTCCCAGCAAGTACAGTGTATTGGACTGAAGAGGAGCTACTGTTCTTCTCAGTTTCCTAAGCAGAGTTGAACTAGATATGGCCCGTGTATCTAGGAAGCACAGTTCATTTGTTCTGAGCAAGCTCACCGTTCTGGCCCTATAGGAAACAGAGTAGAGTAGAAGAGTGCTCTTTTCTCAAAAGCAGATTGTGTTTTTGTAAGGCGAGCTAGCGTTTGTTTCCTAGTCCTAAATGGAGTTGAATCACATGCAGTTTCTGGTCCTATGAACAAGAGTTGTTTTCTGGTAAGGAAAGTCACTATTGCGCTCCCTTTGCCCTACACAATGCAAATAGCACTCGCGTCTTTTCCCAGCAAGTACAGTGTATTGGACTGAATAGGAGCTACTGTTCTTGTCAGTTTCCTAAGCAGAGTTGAATTAGATATGGTCGGTGTGTGTAGGAAGCACAGTTCTTTTGTTCTGAGCAAGCTCACTGTTTGGACCCCATAGGAAACTCAGTAGAGTAGAAGAGTGCTCTTTTCTCTAAAGCAGAGTGTGTTTCTTGTAAGGAGAGCTAGTGTTTGTTTCCCAGTCCTAAATGGAGTTGAATCCCATGCAGTTTCTGGTCCTACGAGCAAGAATTGTTTTCTGGTAAGAAGAGTCACTATTGCGCTGCCATTGCCATACACAGGACAAATAGCACTGTTGTCTGTTCCCAGCAGTACAGTGTATTGGACGGAAGAGGATCTACTGTTCTTTTCAGGTTCCTAAGCAGAATTGAACTAGGTATGGCCGTGTGTGTAGAAAGCACAGTTCTTTTGTTCTGAGCAAGCTCACTGTTTGGACCCCATAGGAAACACAGTAGATAGAAGAGTGGTTTTTTCTCTAAATCAGAGTGTGTTTCTTGTAAGGCGAGCTAGTGTTTGTTTCCTAGTCCTAAATGGAGTTGAAACACATGCAGTCTCTGGTCCTACGAGCAAGAGTTGTTTTCTGGTAAGAAGAGTCACTATTGTGCTCCCATTGTCATACACATGGCAAATAGCACTCGCGACTGTTCCCAGCATGTACAGTGTATTGTACTGAAGAGGATCTACTGTTCTTGTCAGGTTCCTAAGCAGAATTGAACTAGGTATGGCCGTGTGTGTAGGAAGCACAGTTCTTTTCTTCTGAGCAAGTTCACTGTTCAGACTTCTTAAGAAACACAGTAGAGTAGAAGAGTGCTTTTTTCTCTAAATCAGAGTGTGTTTCTTGTAAGGCGAGCTAGTGTTTTTTCCTAGTCCTAAATGGAGATGAATCACATGCAGTTTCTGGTCCTACGAGCAAGAGTTGTTTTCTGGTAAGAAGAGTCACTATTGTGCTCCCATTGTCATACACAGGGCAAATAGCACTCACGTCTGTTCCCAGCATGTACAGTGTATTGGACTGAAGAGGGTCTACTGTTCTTGTCAGGTTCCTAAGCAGAGTTGAACTAGATATGGCCGTGTGTAGGAAGCACAGTTCTTTTGTTCTGATCAAGCTCACTGTTTTGGCCCTATAGGAAACACCTTAGAGTAGAAGAGGGCTCTTTTCTCAAAAGCAGAGTGTGTTTCTTGTAAGGTGAGCTAGCATTTGTTTCCCAGTCCTAAATGAATCTCATGCAGCTTCTGGTCCTACGAGCAAGAGTTTTTTTCTGGTAAGAAGAGTCACTATTGCGCTCCCATTGTCATACACAGGGAAAATAGCACTCGCGTCTGTTCCCAGCAAGTGCAGTGTATTGGACTGAAGAGGATCTAGTGTTCTTGTCAGGTTCCTAAGCAGAATTGAACTAGGTATGGCGGTGTTTGTAGGAAGTACAGTTGTTTTGTTCTGAGCAAGCTCACTGTTTGGACCCGATAGGAAACACAGTAGAGTAGAAGAGTGCTCTTTTCTCAAAAGCAGAGTGTGTTTCTTGTAAGGCGAGCTAGCGTTTGTTTCCCAGTCGTAAATGGAGTTGAATCACATGCAGTTTCTGGTACTACGAGCAAGACTTGTTTTATGGTAAGAATAGTCACTATTGCGCTGCCATTTCCCTACACAGGACAAATAGCACTGTTGTCTGTTCCCAGCAGTACAGTGTATTGGACTGAAGAGGATCTACTGTTCTTGTCAGGTTTATAAGCAAAATTGAACTAGATATGGCCGTGTGTGTAGGAAGCACAGTTCTTTTGTTCTGAGCAAGCTCACTGTTCGGACCCCATCGGAAACACAGTAGAGTAGAAGAGTGCTCTTTTCTCTAAAGCGGATTGTGTTTCTTGTAAGGCGAGCTAGCATTTGTTTCCCAGTCCTAAATGGAGTTGAATCACATACACTTTCTGGTCCTACGAACAAGAGTTGTTTTCTGGTAAGGAAAGTCACTATTGTGCTCCCATTGCCATAAACTGCAAATAGCACTCGCGTCTGTTCCCAGCAAGTACAGTGTATTGGACTGAATAAGAGCTACTGTTCTTGTCAGTTTCCTAAGCAGAGTTGAACTAGATATGGTCCGTGTGTGAAAGAAGCACAGTTCTTTTGTTCTGAGCAAGCTCACTGTTCTGTTCCTATAGGAAACAGAGTAGAGTAGAAGAGTGCTCTTTTTTCAAAAGCAGAGTGTGTTTCTTGTAAGGCGAGCTAGCGTTTGTTTCCCAGTCCTAAATGAAGTTGAATCACATGCAGTTTCTTGTCCTACGAGCAAGAGTTGTTTTCTGGTAAGGAAGTCACTATTGTCCCCCCCTTGCCATACACAGTGCAAATAGGACTTGCGTTTGTTCCCAGCAAGTACAGTGTATCGGACTGAAGAGGAGCTACTGTTCTTGTCAGTTTCCTAAGCAGAGTTGAACTAGATATGGTCCGTGTGTAGGAAGCACAGTTTTTTGTTCTGAGCAAGCTCACAGTTTGGACCACATAGGAAACACAGTAGAGTAGAAGAGTGCTCTTTTCTCAAAAGCAGAGTGTGTTTCTTGTAAGGCGAGTTAGTATTTGTTTCCCAGTCCTAAATGGAGTTGAATCACATGCAGTTTCTGGTCCAACAAACAAGAGTTGTTTTCTGGTAAGAAGAGTCACTATTGTGCTCCCATTGTCATACACAGGGCAAATAGCACTCGCGTCTGTTCCCAGCTAGAACAGTGTATTGGACTGAAGAGGATGTACTATTCTTGTCAGTTTCCTTAGCAGAATTGAACTAGATATGACCGTGTGTTTAGGAAGCACAGTTCTTTTGTTCTGAGCAAGCTCACTGTTTTGGCCCTATAGGAAACACAGTAGAGTAGAAGAGTGCTCTTTTCTCAAAAACAGAGTGTGTTTCTTGTAAGGCGAGCTAGAGTTTGTTTCCCAGTCCTAAATGGAGTTGAGTCACATGCAGTTTTTGGTCCTACGAGCAAGAGTTGTTTTCTGGGAAGAAGAGTCACTATTGCGCTCCAATTGCTATACACACTGCAAATAGCACTCGCGTCTATTCCCACCACATACAGTGTATTGGACTGAATAGGAGCTACTGTTCTTTTCAGTTTCCTAAGCAGAGTTGAACTAGATATGTTCCGTGTGTGTAGGAAGCACAGTTCTTTTGTTCTCAGCAAGCTCACTGTTCTGGCCCTATAGGAAAGTTGAGTAGAAGAGTGCTCTTTTCTCAAAAGCAGAGTGTGTTTCTTGTAAGGCGAGCTAGCGTTTGTTTCCCAGTCCTAAATGGAGTTGAATCACATGCAGTTTCTTGTCCTACGAGCAAGAGTTGTTTTCTGGTAAGGAAGTCACTATTGTCCCCCCCTTGCCATACACAGTGCAAATAGGACTCGCGTTTGTTCCCAGCAAGTACAGTGTATCGGACTGAAGAGGAGCTACTGTTCTTGTCAGTTTCATAAGCAGAGTTGAAGTAGATATGGTCCGTGTGTAGGAAGCACTGTTTTTTGTTCTGAGCAAGCTCACAGTTTGGACCACATAGGAAACACAGTAGAGTAGAAGAGTGCTCTTTTCTCAAAAGCAGAGTGTCTTTCTTGTAAGGCGAGTTAGTGTTTGTTTCCCAGTCCTAAATGGAGTTGAATCACATGCAGTTTCTGGTCCAACAAACAAGAGTTGTTTTCTGGTAAGAAGAGTCACTATTGCGCTGCCATTGCCATACACAGGACAAATAGCACTGGCGTCTTTTCCGAGCAAGTACAGTGTATTGGACTGAAGAGGATCTACTGTTCTTGTCAGGTTCCTATTCAGAATTGAACTAGATATGGCCGTGTGTGTTGGAAGCACAGTTCTTTTGTTCTGAGCAAGCTCACTGTTCTGGCCCTACAGGAAACACAGTAGAGTAGAAGAGTGCTCTTTTCTCAAAAGCAGAGTGTGTTTCTTGTAAGGCGAGCTAGCGTTTGTTAAATAGTCCTTAATGGAGTTCAATCACAGGCAGTTTCCGGTCCTATGAGCAAGAGTTGTTTTCTGGTAAGGAAAGTCACTATTGTGCTCCCATTGCCATACACAGTGCAAATAGCACTCGCGTCGGTTTCCAGCAAGTACAGTGTATTGGACTGAATAGGAGCTACTGTTCTTGTCAGTTTCCTAAGCAGAGTTGAACTAGATATGGTCGTTGTTTGTAGGAAGCACAGTTCTTTTCTTCTGAGTAAGCTCACTCTTTGGACCCCATTGGAAACACAGTAGAGTAGAAGAGTGCTCTTTTCTCAAAAGCAGAGTGTGTTTCTTGTAAGGCGAGCTCGCGTTTGTTTCCCAGTCCTAAATGGAGTTGAGATACATGCAGTTTTTGAACCTACGAGCAAGAGTTGTTTACCGGTAAGAAGAGTCACTATTGCGCTCCAATTGCCGTACACAGTGCAAATAGCACTCGCGTCTGTTCCCAGCAAGTACAGTGTATTGGACTGAAGAGGATCTACTGTTCTTGTCAGGTTCCTAAGCAGAATTGAACTAGGTATGGCCGTGTGTGTAGGAAGCACAGTTCTTTTCTTCTGAGCAAGTTCACTGTTCAGACTTCTTAAGAAACACAGTAGAGTAGAAGAGTGCTTTTTTCTCTAAATCAGAGTGTGTTTCTTGTAAGGCGAGCTAGTGTTTTTTCCTAGTCCTAAATGGAGATGAATCACATGCAGTTTCTGGTCCTACGAGCAAGAGTTGTTTTCTGGTAAGAAGAGTCACTATTGTGCTCCCATTGTCATACACAGGGCAAATAGCACTCGCGTCTGTTCCCAGCATGTACAGTGTATTGGACTGAAGAGGGTCTACTGTTCTTGTCAGGTTCCTAAGCAGAGTTGAACTAGATATGGCCGTGTGTAGGAATCACAGTTCTTTTGTTCTGATCAAGCTCACTGTTTTGGCCCTATAGGAAACACCTTAGAGTAGAAGAGGGCTCTTTTCTCAAAAGCAGAGTGTGTTTCTTGTAAGGTGAGCTAGCATTTGTTTCCCAGTCCTAAATGAATCTCATGCAGCTTCTGGTCCTACGAGCAAGAGTTTTTTTCTGGTAAGAAGAGTCACTATTGCGCTCCCATTGTCATACACAGGGAAAATAGCACTCGCGTCTGTTCCCAGCAAGTGCAGTGTATTGGACTGAAGAGGATCTAGTGTTCTTGTCAGGTTCCTAAGCAGAATTGAACTAGGTATGGCGGTGTTTGTAGGAAGTACAGTTGTTTTGTTCTGAGCAAGCTCACTGTTTGGACCCGATAGGAAACACAGTAGAGTAG
Source organism: Peromyscus eremicus (assembly GCF_949786415.1). NCBI lineage: Eukaryota > Metazoa > Chordata > Mammalia > Rodentia > Cricetidae > Peromyscus > Peromyscus eremicus. The sequence goes on along the minus strand of NW_026735183.1, from coordinate 37,442 downwards.
AAGAGTGCTCTTTTCTCAAAAGCAGAGTGTGTTTCTTGTAAGGCGAGCTAGCGTTTGTTTCCCAGTCGTAAATGGAGTTGAATCACATGCAGTTTCTGGTACTACGAGCAAGACTTGTTTTATGGTAAGAATAGTCACTATTGCGCTGCCATTTCCCTACATAGGACAAATAGCACTGTTGTCTGTTCCCAGCAGTACAGTGTATTGGACTGAAGAGGATCTACTGTTCTTGTCAGGTTTATAAGCAAAATTGAACTAGATATGGCCGTGTGTGTAGGAAGCACAGTTCTTTTGTTCTGAGCAAGCTCACTGTTCGGACCCCATCGGAAACACAGTAGAGTAGAAGAGTGCTCTTTTCTCTAAAGCGGATTGTGTTTCTTGTAAGGCGAGCTAGCATTTGTTTCCCAGTCCTAAATGGAGTTGAATCACATACACTTTCTGGTCCTACGAGCAAGAGTTGTTTTCTGGTAAGGAAAGTCACTATTGCGCTCCCATTGCCATAAACTGCAAATAGCACTCGCGTCTGTTCCCAGCAAGTACAGTGTATTGGACTGAATAGGAGCTACTGTTCTTGTCAGTTTCCTAAGCAGAGTTGAACTAGATATGGTCCGTGTGTGAAAGAAGCACAGTTCTTTTGTTCTGAGCAAGCTCACTGTTCTGTTCCTATAGGAAACAGAGTAGAGTAGAAGAGTGCTCTTTTTTCAAAAGCAGAGTGTGTTTCTTGTAAGGCGAGCTAGCGTTTGTTTCCCAGTCCTAAATGAAGTTGAATCACATGCAGTTTCTTGTCCTACGAGCAAGAGTTGTTTTCTGGTAAGGAAGTCACTATTGTCCCCCCCTTGCCATACACAGTGCAAATAGGACTTGCGTTTGTTCCCAGCAAGTACAGTGTATCGGACTGAAGAGGAGCTACTGTTCTTGTCAGTTTCCTAAGCAGAGTTGAACTAGATATGGTCCGTGTGTAGGAAGCACAGTTTTTTGTTCTGAGCAAGCTCACAGTTTGGACCACATAGGAAACACAGTAGAGTAGAAGAGTGCTCTTTTCTCAAAAGCAGAGTGTGTTTCTTGTAAGGCGAGTTAGTGTTTGTTTCCCAGTCCTAAATGGAGTTGAATCACATGCAGTTTCTGGTCCAACAAACAAGAGTTGTTTTCTGGTAAGAAGAGTCACTATTGTGCTGCCATTGCCATACACAGGACAAATAGCACTGGCGTCTTTTCCCAGCAAGTACAGTGTATTGGACTGAAGAGGATCTACTGTTCTTGTCAGTTTCCTAAGCAGAGTTGATCTAGATATGGCCCGTGTGTGTAGGAAGCACAGTTCTTTGTTCCGAGCAAGCTCACTGTTCTGGCCCTATAGGAAACACAGTAGAGTAGAAAAGTGCTCTTTTCTCTAAAGCAGAGTGTGTTTCTTGTAAGGCGAGCTCGCGTTTGTTTCCCAGTCCTAAATGGAGTTGAATCACATGCAGTTTCTGGTCCTACGATCAAGAGTTGTTTTATGTTAAGAATAGTCACTATTGTGCTCCCATTGCCATACACAGGACAAATAGCACTGGCGTCTGTTCCCAGCAAGTACAGTCTATTGGACTGAAGAGGATCTACTGTTCTTGTCAGGTTCCTATTCAGAATTGAACTAGATATGGCCGTGTGTGTAGGAAGCACAGTTCTTTTGTTCTGAGCAAGCTCACTGTTCTGGCCCTACAGGAAACACAGTAGAGTAGAAGAGTGCTCTTTTCTCAAAAGCAGAGTGTGTTTCTTGTAAGGCGAGCTAGCGTTTGTTAAATAGTCCTTAATGGAGTTCAATCACAGGCAGTTTCCAGTCCTATGAGCAAGAGTTGTTTTCTGGTAAGGAAAGTCACTATTGTGCTCCCATTGCCATACACAGTGCAAATAGCACTCGCTTCGGTTTCCAGCAAGTACAGTGTATTGGAATGAATAGGAGCTACTGTTCTTGTCAGTTTCCTAAGCAGAGTTGAACTAGATATGGTCGTTGTTTGTAGGAAGCACAGTTCTTTTCTTCTGAGTAAGCTCACTCTTTGGACCCCATTGGAAACACAGTAGAGTAGAAGAGTGCTCTTTTCTCAAAAGCAGAGTGTGTTTCTTGTAAGGCGAGCTCGCGTTTGTTTCCCAGTCCTAAATGGAGTTGAGATACATGCAGTTTTTGAACCTATGAGCAAGAGTTGTTTACCGGTAAGAAGAGTCACTATTGCGCTCCAATTGCCGTACACAGTGCAAATAGCACTCGCGTCTGTTCCCAGCAAGTACAGTGTATTGGACTGAATAGGAGCTACTCTTCTTGCAATTTCCAAAGCATAGTTGAACTAGATGTGGTCCGTGTGTGTAGGAAGCACAGTTCTTTTGTTCTGAGCAAGCTCACTGTTTGGACCACATAAGAAACACAGTAGAGTAGAAGAGTGCTCTTTTTTCAAAAGCAGAGTGTGTTTCATGTAAGGCGAGCTAGCCTTTGTTTCCCAGTCGTAAATGGAGTTGAATCACATGCAGTTTCTGGTCCTACGAGCAAGAGTTGTTTTCTGGTAAGAAGAGTCAATATTGCGCTGCCATTGCCATACACAGGACAAATAGCACTGGCGTCTGTTCCCAGCAAGTACAGTGTATTGGACTGAAGAGGATCTACTGTTCTTGTTAGGTTTATAAGCAGAATTGAACTAGATATGGCCGTGTGTGTAGGAAGCACAGTTTTTTTGTCTGAGCAAGCTCACTGTTCGGACCCCATAGGAAACACAGTAGAGTAGAAGAGTGCTCTTTTCTCTAAAGCAGATTGTGTTTCTTGTAAGGCGAGCTAGCATTTGTTTCCCAGTCCTAAATGGAGTTGAATCACATACAGTTTCTGGTCCTACGAGCAAGAGTTGTTTTCTGGTAAGGAAAGTCACTATTGTGCTCCCATTGCCATACACAGTGCAAATAGCCCTCGCGTCTGTTCCCAGCAAGTACAGTGTATTGGACTGAAGAGGAGCTACTGTTCTTGTCAGTTTCCAAAGAAGAGTTGAACTAGATATGGCCCGTGTGTGTAGGAAGCACAGTTCTTTTGTTTTGAGCAAGTTCACTGTTCAGACCTCTTAGGAAACACAGTAGAGTAGAAGAGTGCTTTTTTCTCTAAATCAGAGTGTGTTTCTTGTAAGGTGAGCTAGTGTTTGTTTCCTAGTCCTAAATGGAGTTGAATCACATGCAGTCTCTGGTTCTACGAGCAAGAGTTGTTTTCTGGTATGTAGAGTCACTATTGCGCTGCCATTGCCATACACAGGACAAATAGTACTCGCGTCTGTTCCCAGGACAAATAGCACTCGCGTCTGTTCCCAGCAAGTACAGTGTATTGGACTGAAGAGGAGCTACTGTTCTTGTCAGTTTCCTAAGCAGAGTTGAACTAGATATGGCCCGTGTGTGTAGGAAGCACAGTTCTTTTGTTTTTAGCAAGCTCACACTTCTGGCCCTATAGGAAACACAGTAGAGTAGAAGAGTGCTCTTTTCTCTAAAGCAGAGTGTGTTTCTTGTAAGGCGAGCTAGCGTTTGTTTCCCAGTCCTAAATGGAGTTGAATCACATGCAGTTTCTGGTCCTACGAGCAAGAGTTGTTTTATGGTAAGAATAGTCACTATTGCGCTGCCATTGTCATACACAGGACAAATAACACTGGCGTCTGTTCCCAGCAAGTACAGTGTATTGGACTGAAGAGGATCTACTGTTCTTGTCAGGTTCCTAAGCAGAGTTGATCTAGATATGGCCGTGTGTGTAGGAAGCACAGTTTTTTTGTTCTGAGCAAGCTCACTGTTCGGACCCCATAGGAAACACAGTAGAGTAGAAGGGTGCTCTTTATCTAAAGCAGATTGTGTTTCTTGTAAGGCTAGCTAGCATTTGTTTCCCAGTCCTAAATGGAGTTGAATCACATACAGTTTCTGGTCCTACGAGCAAGAGTTGTTTTCTGGTAAGGAAATCACTATTGCGCTCCCATTGCCATACACAGTGCAAATAGCACTCGCATCTGTTCCCAGAAAGTACAGTGTATTGGACTGAAGAGGAGCTACTGCTCTTGTCAGTTTCCTAATCAGAGTTGAACTAGATATGGCCCGTGTGTGTAGGAAGCACAGTTCTTTTGTTCTGAGCAAGCTCACTGTTCTGGCCCTATAGGAAACACAGTAGAGTAGAAGAGTGCTCTTTTCTCTAAAGCAGAGTGTGTTTCTTGTAAGGCGAGCTAGCGTTTGTTTCCCAGTCCTAAATGGATTTGAGTCACATGCAGTTTTTTGTCCTACGAGCAAGAGTTGTTTTCTGGTAAGACGAGTCACTATTGTGATCCAATTGCCATACACAGTGCAAATAGCACACGCGTCTGTTCCCAGCAAGTACAGTGTATTGGACTGAAGAGGAGCTACTATTCTTGTCAGTTTCCTAAGCAGAGTTTTACTAGATATGGTCCGTGTGTGTAGGAAGCACAGTTGTTTTGTTCTGAGCAAGCTCACTGTTTGGACACCAAGGAACACAGTAGAGTAGAAGAGTGCTCTTTTCTCAAAAGCAGAGTGTGTTTCTTGTAAGGCGAGCTAGCGTTTGTTTCCCAGTCCTAAATGGAGTTGAGTCACATGCAGTTTTTGCTCCTATGAGCAAAGGTTGTTTTCTGGTAAGAAGAGTCACTATTGCGCTCCAATTGCCATACACAGTGCAAATAGCACTGGCGTCTCTTTCCCAGCAGTACAGTGTATTGGACAGAATAGTAACTACTGTTCTTGTCAGTTTCCTAAGCAGAGTTGAACTAGATATGGTCCGTGTGTTTAGGAAGCACAGTTCTTTTGTTCTCAGCAAGCTCACTGTTCTGGCCCTATAGGAAACACAGTAGAGTAGAAGAGTGCTCTTTTCTCAAAAACAGAGTGTGTTTCTTGTAAGGCGAGCTAGCGTTTGTTTCCCAATCCTAAATGGAGTTGAATCCCATGCAGTTTCTGGTCTACGAGCAAGAGTTGTTTTCTGGTAAGGAAGTCACTATTGCGTTCCCAGTGCCATACAGAGTGCAAATAGCACTCGTGTCTGTTTCCAGCAAGTACAGTGTAACAGACTGAAGAGGAGCTACTGTTCTTGTCAGGTTTATAAGCAAAATTGAACTAGATATGGCCGTGTGTGTAGGAAGCACAGTTCTTTTGTTCTGAGCAAGCTCACTGTTCGGACCCCATTGGAAACACAGTAGAGTAGAAGAGTGCTCTTTTCTCAAAAGCAGAGTGTGTTTCATGTAAGGCGAGCTGGCATTTGTTTCCCAGTTCTAAATGGAGTTGAATCACATGCAGTTTCTGGTCCTACGAGCAAGAGTTGTTTTCTGGTAAGAAGAGTCACTATTGTGCTCCCATTGTCATACACAGGGCAAATAGCACTCGCGTCTGTTCCCAGCTAGAACAGTGTATTGGACTGAAGAGGATGTACTATTCTTGTCAGTTTCCTTAGCAGAATTGAACTAGATATGACCGTGTGTTTAGGAAGCACAGTTCTTTTGTTCTGAGCAAGCTCACTGTTTTGGCCCTATAGGAAACACAGTAGAGTAGAAGAGTGCTCTTTTCTCAAAAACAGAGTGTGTTTCTTGTAAGGCGAGCTAGAGTTTGTTTCCCAGTCCTAAATGGAGTTGAGTCACATGCAGTTTTTGGTCCTATGAGCAAGAGTTGTTTTCTGGGAAGAGGAGTCACTATTGCGCTCCAATTGCTATACACACTGCAAATAGCACTCGCGTCTATTCCCACCACATACAGTGTATTGGACTGAATAGGAGCTACTGTTCTTTTCAGTTTCCTAAGCAGAGTTGAACTAGATATGTTCCGTGTGTGTAGGAAGCACAGTTCTTTTGTTCTCAGCAAGCTCACTGTTCTGGCCCTATAGGAAAGTTGAGTAGAAGAGTGCTCTTTTCTCAAAAGCAGAGTGTGTTTCTCGTAAGGCGAGCTAGCATTTGTTTCCCAGTCCTAAATGGAGTTGAATCACATGCAGTTTCTTGTCCTACGAGCAAGAGTTGTTTTCTGGTAAGGAAGTCACTATTGTACCCCCTTGCCATACACAGTGCAAATAGGACTCGCGTTTGTTCCCAGCAAGTACAGTGTATCGGACTGAAGAGGAGCTACTGTTCTTGTCAGTTTCGTAAGCAGAGTTGAACTAGATATGGTCGTTGTTTGTAGGAAGCACAGTTCTTTTCTTCTGAGTAAGCTCACTCTTTGGACCCCATTGGAAACACAGTAGAGTAGAAGAGTGCTCTTTTCTCAAAAGCAGAGTGTGTTTCTTGTAAGGCGAGCTCGCGTTTGTTTCCCAGTCCTAAATGGAGTTGAGATACATGCAGTTTTTGAACCTACGAGCAAGAGTTGTTTACCGGTAAGAAGAGTCACTATTGCGCTCCAATTGCCGTACACAGTGCAAATAGCACTCGCGTCTGTTCCCAGCAAGTACAGTGTATTGGACTGAATAGGAGCTACTCTTCTTGCAATTTCCAAAGCATAGTTGAACTAGATGTGGTCCGTGTGTGTAGGAAGCACAGTTCTTTTGTTCTGAGCAAGCTCACTGTTTGGACCACATAAGAAACACAGTAGAGTAGAAGAGTGCTCTTTTTTCAAAAGCAGAGTGTGTTTCATGTAAGGCGAGCTAGCCTTTGTTTCCCAGTCGTAATTGGAGTTGAATCACATGCAGTTTCTGGTCCTACGAGCAAGAGTTGTTTTCTGGTAAGAAGAGTCAGTATTGCGCTGCCATTGCCATACACAGGACAAATAGCACTGGCGTCTGTTCCCAGCAAGTACAGTGTATTGGACTGAAGAGGATCTACTGTTCTTGTTAGGTTTATAAGCAGAATTGAACTAGATATGGCCGTGTGTGTAGGAAGCACAGTTTTTTTGTTCTGAGCAAGCTCACTGTTCGGACCCCATAGGAAACACAGTAGAGTAGAAGAGTGCTCTTTTCTCTAAAGCAGATTGTGTTTCTTGTAAGGCGAGCTAGCATTTGTTTCCCAGTCCTAAATGGAGTTGAATCACATACAGTTTCTGGTCCTATGAGCAAGAGTTGTTTTCTGGTAAGGAAAGTCACTATTGTGCTCCCATTGCCATACACAGTGCAAATAGCACTCGCGTCTGTTCCCAGCAAGTACAGTGTATTGGACTGAAGAGGAGCTACTGTTCTTGTCAGTTTCCAAAGCAGAGTTGAACTAGATATGGCCCGTGTGTGTAGGAAGCACAGTTCTTTTGTTTTGAGCAAGTTCACTGTTCAGACCTCTTAGGAAACACAGTAGAGTAGAAGAGTGCTTTTATCTCTAAATCAGAGTGTGTTTCTTGTAAGGTGAGCTAGTGTTTGTTTCCTAGTCCTAAATGGAGTTGAATCACATGCAGTCTCTGGTTCTACGAGCAAGAGTTGTTTTCTGGTATGTAGAGTCACTATTGCGCTGCCATTGCCATACACAGGACAAATAGTACTCGCGTCTGTTCCCAGGACAAATAGCACTCGCGTCTGTTCCCAGCAAGTACAGTGTATTGGACTGAAGAGGAGCTACTGCTCTTGTCAGTTTCCTAATCAGAGTTGAACTAGATATGGCCCGTGTGTGTAGGAAGCACAGTTCTTTTGTTCTGAGCAAGCTCACTGTTCTGGCCCTATAGGAAACACAGTAGAGAAGAAGAGTGCTCTTTTCTCTAAAGCAGAGTGTGTTTCTTGTAAGGCGAGCTAGCGTTTGTTTCCCAGTCCTAAATGGATTTGAGTCACATGCAGTTTTTTGTCCTACGAGCAAGAGTTGTTTTTTGGTAAGACGAGTCACTATTGTGATCCAATTGCCATACACAGTGCAAATAGCACTCGCGTCTGTTCCCAGCAAGTACAGTGTATTGGACTGAAGACGAGGTACTATTCTTGTCAGTTTCCTAAGCAGAGTTTTACTAGATATGGTCCGTGTGTGTAGGAAGCACAGTTGTTTTGTTCTGAGCAAGCTCACTGTTTGGACACCAAGGAACACAGTAGAGTAGAAGAGTGCTCTTTTCTCAAAAGCAGAGTGTGTTTCTTGTAAGGCGAGCTAGCGTTTGTTTCCCAGTCCTAAATGGAGTTGAGTCACATGCAGTTTTTGCTCCTACGAGCAAAGGTTGTTTTCTGGTAAGAAGAGTCACTATTGCGCTCCAATTGCCATACACAGTGCAAATAGCACTGGCGTCTCTTTCCCAGCAGTACAGTGTATTGGACAGAATAGTAGCTACTGTTCTTGTCAGTTTCCTAAGCAGAGTTGAACTAGATATGGTCCGTGTGTTTAGGAAGCACAGTTCTTTTGTTCTCAGCAAGCTCACTGTTCTGGCCCTATAGGAAACACAGTAGAGTAGAAGAGTGCTCTTTTCTCAAAAGCAGAGTGTGTTTCTTGTAAGGCGAGCTAGCGTTTGTTTCCCAATCCTAAATGGAGTTGAATACCATGCAGTTTCTGGTCCTACGAGCAAGAGTTGTTTTCTGGTAAGGAAGTCACTATTGTGTTCCCAGTGCCATACACAGTGCAAATAGCACTCGTGTCTGTTCCCAGCAAGTACAGTGTAACAGACTGAAGAGGAGCTACTGTTCTTGTCAGGTTTATAAGCAAAATTGAACTAGATATGGCCGTGTGTGTAGGAAGCACAGTTCTTTTGTTCTGAGCAAGCTCACTGTTCGGAGCCCATTGGAAACACAGTAGAGTAGAAGAGTGCTCTTTTCTCAAAAGCAGAGTGTGTTTCATGTAAGGCGAGCTGGCATTTGTTTCCCAGTTCTAAATGGAGTTGAATCACATGCAGTTTCTGGTCCTACGAGCAAGAGTTGTTTTCTGGTAAGAAGAGTCACTATTGTGCTCCCATTGTCATACACAGGGCAAATAGCACTCGCGTCTGTTCCCAGCTAGAACAGTGTATTGGACTGAAGAGGATGTACTATTCTTGTCAGTTTCCTTAGCAGAATTGAACTAGATATGACCGTGTGTGTAGGAAGCACAGTTCTTTTGTTCTGAGCAAGCTCACTGTTTTGGCCCTATAGGAAACACAGTAGAGTAGAAGAGTGCTCTTTTCTCAAAAGCAGAGTGTGTTTCTTGTAAGGCGAGCTAGCGTTTGTTTCCCAGTCCAAAATGGAGTTGAGTCACATGCAGTTTTTGCTCCTATGAGCAAGAGTTGTTTTCTGGTAAGAAGAGTCACTATTGCGCTCCAATTGCCATACACAGTGCAAATAGCACGCGCGTCTGTTCCCAGCAAGTACAGTGTATTGGACAGAATAAGAGCTACTGTTCTTGTCAGTTGCCTAAGCAGAGTTGAACTAGATATGGTCCGTGTATGTAGGAAGTACAGTTCTTTTGTTCTCAGCAAGCTCACTGTTCTGGCCCTATAGGAAACACAGTAGAGTAGAAGAGTGCTCTTTTCTCAAAAGAAGAGTGTGTTTCTTACGGCGAGCTAGCGTTTGTTTCCCAGTCCTAAATGGAGTTGAATCACATGCAGTTTCTGGTCCTACGAGCAAGAGTTGTTTTCTGGTAAGGAAGTCACTATTGCGCTCCCAGTGCCATACACATTGCAAAGAGCACTCGCGTCTGTTCCCAGCAAGTACAGTGTATGGGACTGAAGAGGAGCTACTGTTCTTGTCAGTTTCCTAAGCAGAGTTGAACGAGATATGGCCCGTGTGTGTAGGAAGCACAGTTCTTTTGTTCTGAGCAAGCTCACTGTTTGGACCCCATTGGAAAAACAGTAGAGTAGAAGAGTGCTCTTTTCTCAAAAGCAGAGCGTGTTTCTTGTAAGGCGAGCTAGCGTTTGTTTCCCAGTCCTAAATGGAGTTGAATCCCATGCAGTTTCTGGTCCTACGAGCAAGAGTTGTTTTCTGGTAAGAAGAGTCACTATTGCGCTGCCATTGCCATACACAGGACAAATAGCACTGTTGTCTGTTCCCAGCACTACAGTGTATTGGACTGAAGAGGATCTACTGTTCTTGTCAGGTTCCTAAGCAGAATTGAACTAGGTATGGCCGTGTGTATAGGAAGCACAGTTCTTTTGTTCTGAGCAAGTTCACTGTTCAGACCTCTTAGAAAACACAGTAGAGCAGAAGAGTGCTTTTTTCTCTAAATCAATGTGTGTTTCTTGTAAGGCGAGCTAGTGTTTGTTTCCTAGTCCTAAATGGAGTTGAATAACATGCAGTCTTTGGTCCTACGATCAAGAGTTGTTTTCTGGTAAGAAGAGTCACTATTGTGCTCCCATTGTCATACACAGGGCAAATAGCACTCACGTCTGTTCCCAGCATGTACAGTGTATTGGACTGAAGAGGGTCTACTGTTCTTGTCAGATTCGTAAGCAGAGTTGAACTAGATATGGCCGTGTGTAGGAAGCACAGTTCTTTTGTTCTGAGCAAGCTCACTGTTCTGGCCCTATAGGAAACACAGTAGAATAGAAGAGTGCTCTTTTCTCAAAAGCAGAGTGTGTTTCTTGTAAGGCGAGCTAGCGTTTGTTTCCCAGTACTATATGGAGTTGAATAACATGCAGTTTCTGGTCCTATGAGCAAGAGTTGTTTTCTGGTAATGAAAGTCACTATTGCGCTCCCATTGCCATACACATTGCAAATAGCACTGGCGTCTGTTCCCAGCAAGTGCAGTGTATTGGACTGAAGAGGATCTACTATTCTTGTCAGTTTCCTAAGCAGAATTGAACTAGATATGACCGTGTGTGTAGGAAGAACAGTTCTTTTGTTCTGAGCAAGCTCACTGTTATGGCCCTATAGGAAACACTTTAGAGTAGAAGAGGGCTCTTTTCTCAAAAGCAGAGTGTGTTTCTTGTAAGGTGAGCTAGCGTTTGTTCCCCATTCCTAAATGGAGTTGAATCTCATGCATTTTCTGGTCCTACGAGCAAGAGTTGTTTTCTGGTAAGAAGAGTCACTATTGCACTCCCATTGTCATACACAGGGAAAATAGCACTCGCGTCTGTTCCCAGCAAGTGCAGTGTATTGGACTGAAGAGGATCTACTGTTCTTGTCAGGTTCCTAAGCAGAATTGAACTAGGTATGGCGGTGTGTGTAGGAAGCACAGTTGTTTTGTTCTGAGCAAGCTCACTGTTTGGACCCCATAGGAAACACAGTAGAGTAGAAGAGTGCTCTTTTCTCAAAAGCAGAGTATGTTTCTTGTAAGGCGAGCTACTGTTTCTTTCCCAGTCCTAAATGGAGTTGAATCACATGCAGTTTCTGGTCCTACGAGCAATAGTTGTTTTATGGTAAGAATAGTCACTATTGCGCTGCCATTTCCCTACACACGACAAATAGCACTGTTGTCTCTTCCCAGCAGTACAGTGTATTGGACTGAAGAGGATCTACTGTTCTTGTCAGGTTCCTAAGCAGAATTGAACTAGGTATGGTGGTGTGTGTAGGAAGCACGGTTTTTTTGTTCTGAGCAAGCTCACTGTTCTGGTCCTATAGGAAACACAGTAGAGTAGAAGAGTGCTCTTTTCTCTAAAGCAGAGTGTGTTTCTTGTAAGGCGAGCTAGCATTTGTTTCCCAGTCCTATATGGAGTTGAATCACATGCAGTTTCTGGTCCTACGAGCAAGAGTTGTTTTCTGGAAAGGAAAGTCACTATTGCGCTCCCATTGCCATACACAGTGCAAATAGCACTCGCGTCTGTTCCCAGCAAGTACAGTGTATTGGACTGAAGAGGATCTATTATTCTTGTCATTTTCCTAAGCAGAATTGAACTAGATATGACCGTGTGTGTGGGAAGCACAGTTCTTTTGTTCTGAGCAAGCTCACTGTTTTGGCCCTATAGGAAACACAGTAGAGTAGAAGAGGGCTCTTTTCTCAAAAGCAGAGTGTGTTTCTTGTAAGGTGAGCTAGCATTTGTTTCCCAGTCCTAAATGGAGTTGAATCTCATGCAGTTTCTGGTCCTACCAGCAAGAGTTGTTTTCTGGTAAGAAGAGTTACTTTTGCGCTCCCATTTTCATACACAGGGCAAATAGCACTGGCGTCTGTTCCCAGCAAGTACAGTGTATTGGACTGAAGAGGATCTACTATTCTTGTCAGTTTCCTAAGCAGAATTGGACTAGATATGACCGTGTGTGTAGTAAGCACAGTTTTTTTGTTCTGAGCAAGCTCACTGTTTTGGCCCTATACGAAACACAGTAGCGTAGAAGAGTGCTCTTTTCTCAAAAGCAGAGTGTGTTTCTTGTAAGGCGAGCTAGCGTTTGTTTCCCAGTCCTAAATGGAGTTGAGTCACATGCAGTTTTTGCTCCTACGAGCAAGAGTTGTTTTCTGGTAAAAAGAGTCACTATTGCGCTCCAATTGCCATACACAGTGCAAATAGCACTGGCGTCTCTTCCCAGCAAGTACAGTGTATTGGACAGAATAGTAGCTACTGTTCTTGTCAGTTTCCTAAGCAGAGTTGACCTAGATATGGTCCGTGTGTTTAGGAAGCACAGTTCTTTTGTTCTCAGCAAGCTCACTGTTCTGGCCCTATAGGAAACACAGTAGAGTAGAAGAGTGCTCTTTTCTCTAAAGCAGAGTGTGTTTCTTGTAAGGCGAGCTAGCGTTTGTTTCCCAGTCCTAAATGGAGTTGAATCCCATGCAGTTTCTGGTCCTACGAGCAAGAGTTGTTTTCTGGTAAGGAAGTCACTATTGCGTTCCCAGTGCCATACACAGTGCAAATAGCACTCGTGTCTGTTCCCAGCAAGTACAGTGTATCAGACTGAAGAGGAGCTACTGTTCTTGTCAGGTTTATAAGCAAAATTGAACTAGATATGGCCGTGTGTGTAGGAAGCACAGTTCTTTTGTTCTGAGGAAGCTCACTGTTCAGACCCCATTGGAAACACAGTAGAGTAGAAGAGTGCTCTTTTCTCAAAAGCAGAGTGTGTTTCATGTAAGGCGAGCTGGCATTTGTTTCCCAGTTCTAAATGGAGTTGAATCACATGCAGTTTCTGGTCCTACGAGCAAGAGTTGTTTTCTGGTAAGAAGAGTCACTATTGTGCTCCCATTGTCATACACAGGGCAAATAGCACTCGCGTCTGTTCCCAGCTAGAACAGTGTATTGGACTGAAGAGGATCTACTATTCTTGTCAGTTTCCTTAGCAGAATTGAACTAGATATGACCGTGTGTTTAGGAAGCACAGTTCTTTTGTTCTGAGCAAGCTCACTGTTTTGGCCCTATAGGAAACACAGTAGAGTAGAAGAGTGCTCTTTTCTCAAAAACAGAGTGTGTTTCTTGTAAGGCGAGCTAGAGTTTGTTTCCCAGTCCTAAATGGAGTTGAGTCACATGCAGTTTTTGGTCCTACGAGCAAGAGTTGTTTTCTGGGAAGAAGAGTCACTATTGCGCTCCAATTGCTATACACAGTGCAAATAGCACTCGCGTCTGTTCCCACCACATACAGTGTATTGGACTGAATAGGAGCTACTGTTCTTGTCAGTTCCTAAGAAGAGTTGAACTAGATATGGTCCGTGTGTGTAGGAAGCACAGTTCTTTTGTTCTCAGCAAGCTCACTGTTCTGGCCCTATAAGAAAGTTGAGTAGAAGAGTGCTCTTTTCTCAAAAGCAGAGTGTGTTTCTTGTAAGGCGAGCTAGCGTTTGTTTCCCAGTCCTAAATGGAGTTGAATCACATGCAGTTTCTGGTCCTACGAGCAAGAGTTGTTTTCTGGTAAGGAAGTCACTATTGTCCCCCCATTGCCATACACAGTGCAAATAGCACTCGCGTCTGTTCCCAGCATGTACAGTGTATCGGACTGAAGAGGAGCTACTGCTCTTGTCAGTTTCATAAGCAGAGTTGAACTAGATATGGTCCGTGTGTAGGAAGCACAGTTTTTTGTTCTGAGCAAGCTCACTGTTTGGACCCCATAGGAAACACAGTAGAGTAGAAGAGTGCTCTTTTCTCAAAAGCAGAGTGTGTTTCTTGTAAGGCGAGTTAGTGTTTGTTTCCCAGTCCTAAATGGAGTTGAATCACATGCAGTTTCTGGTCCTATGAACAAGAGTTGTTTTCTGGTAAGAAGAGTTACTATTGCGCTGCCATTGCCATACAGAGGACAAATAGCACTGGCGTCTTTTCCCAGCAAGTACAGTGTATTGGACTGAAGAGGATCTACTGTTCTTGTCAGTTTCCTAAGCAGAGTTGAACTAGATATGGCCCGTGTGTGTAGGAAGCACAGTTCTTTTGTTCTGAGCAAGCTCACTGTTCTGTCCCTATTGGAAACACAGTAGAGTAGAAAAGTGCTCTTTTCTCAAAAGTAGAGTGTGTTCCTTGTAAGGCGAGCTAGCGTTTGTTTCCCAGTCCTATATGGAGTTGAATCACATGCAGTTTCTGGTCCTTCGAGCAAGAGTTGTTTTCTGGTAAAGAAAGTCACTATTGCGCTCCCATTGCCATACACAGTGCAAATAGCACTCGCGTCTGTTCCCAGCAAGTGCAGTGTATTGTCCTGAAGAGGATCTACTATTCTTGTCAGTTTCCTAAGCAGAATTGAACTAGATATGAACGTGTGTAGGAAGCACAGTTCTTTTGTTCGGAGCAACCTCACTGTTTTGGCCCTATAGGAAACACTTTAGAGTAGAAGAGGGCTCCTTTCTCAAAAGAAGATTGTGTTTCTCGTAAGGTGAGCTAGCATTTGTTTCCCAGTCCTAAATGGAGTTGAATCTCATGCAGTTTCTGGTCCTACGAGCAAGAGTTGTTTTCTGGTAAGAAGAGTCACTATTGCGCTCCCATTGTCATACACAGGGCAAATAGCACTCGCGTCTGTTCCCAGCAAGTACAGTGAATTGGACTGAAGAGGATCTATTATTTTTGTCAGTATCCTAAGCAGAATTGGACTAGATATGACCGTGTGTGTAGGAAGCACAGTTCTTTTGTTCTGAGCAAGCTCACTGTTTTGGCCCTATAGGAAACACAGTAGAGTAGAAGAGTGCTCTTTTCTCAAAAGCAGAGTGTGTTTCTTGTAAGGCGAGCTAGCGTTTGTTTCGCAGTCCAAAATGGAGTTGAGTCACATGCAGTTTTTGCTCCTATGAGCAAGAGTTGTTTTCTGGTAAGAAGAGTCACTATTGCGCTCCAATTGCCATACACAGTGCAAATAGCACGCGCGTCTGTTCCCAGCAAGTACAGTGTATTGGACAGAAAAGGGTTACTGTTCTTGTCAGTTTCCTAAGCAGAGTTGAACTAGATATGGTCCGTGTATGTAGGAAGCACAGTTCTTTTGTTCTCAGCAAGCTCACTGTTCTGGCCCTATAGGAAACACAGTAGAGTAGAAGAGTGCTCTTTTCTCTAAAGCAGAGTGTGTTTCTTGTAAGGCGAGCTCGCGTTTGTTTCCCAGTCCTAAATGGAGGTGAGTCACATGCAGTTTTTGGTCCTACGAGCAAGAGTTGTTTTCTGGTAAGAAGAGTCACTATTGTGCTCCAAAGGCAATACACAGTGCAAATAGCACTCGCGTCTGTTCCCAGCAAGTACAGTGTATTGGACTGAATAGGAGCTACTGTTCTTTTCAGTTTCCAAAGCATAGTTGAACTAGATATGGTTCGTGTGTGTAGGAAGCACAGTTTTTTTTGTTCTCAGCAAGATCACTGTTCTGGCCCATTAGGAAAGAAGGTAGAGTAGAACAGTGCTCTTTTCTCAAAAGCAGAGTGTGTTTCTTGTAAGGCGAGCTAGCGTTTGTTTCCCAGTCCTAAATGGAGTTGAATCACATGCAGTTTCTGGTCCTATGAGCAAGAGTTGTTTTCTGGTAAGAAGAGTCACTATTGCGCTGCCATTGCCATACACAGGACAAATAGCACTCGCGTCTGTTCCCAGCAAGTACAGTGTATTGGACTGAAGAGGAGCTACTGTTCTTGTCAGTTTCCAAAGCAGAGTTGAACTAGATATGGTCCCTGTTTGTAGGAAGCACAGTTCTTTTGTTCTGAGCAAGCTCACTGTTTTGGCCCTATAGGAAACACAGTAGAGTAGAAGAGTGCTCTTTTCTCAAAAGCAGAGTTTGTTTCTTGTAAGGCGAGCTAGCGTTTGTTTCCCAGTCCTAAATGGAGTTGAGTCACATGCAGTTTTTACTCCTACGAGCAAGAGTTGTTTTCTGGTAAGAAGAGTCACTATTGTGCTCCAATTGCCATACACAGTGCAAATAGCACTCACGTCTGTTCCCAGCAATTACAGTGTATTGGACTGAATAGGAGCTACAGTTCTTGTCAGTTTCCAAAGCATAGTTGAACTCAATATGGTCCGTGTTTGTAGGAAGCACAGTCCTTTTGTTCTCAGCAAGCTCACTGTTCTGGCCCTATAGGAAACACAGTAGAGTAGAACAGTGCTGTTTTCTCAAAAGCAGAGTGTGTTTCTTGTAAGGCGAGCTAGCGTTTGTTTCCCAGTCCAAATTGGGGTGGAATCACATGCAGTTTCTGGTCCTACGACAAGAGTTGTTTTCTGGTAAGTAGAGTCACTATTGCGCTGCCATTGCCATACACAGGACAAATAGCACTCGCGTCTGTTCCCAGCAAGTACAGTGTATTGGACAGAAGAGGATCTACTGTTCTTGTCAGGTTCCTAATCAAAATTGAACTAGATATGGCCGTGTGTGTAGGAAGCACAGTTCTTTTGTTCTGAGCAATCTAATTGTCCTGGCCCTACAGGAAACACAGTAGAGTAGAAGAGTGCTCTTTTCTCAAAAGCAGAGTGTGTTTCTTGTAAGGCGAGCTCGCGTTTGTTTCCCAGTCCTAAATGGAGTTGAATCACATGCAGTTTCTTATCCTACGAGCAAGAGTTGTTTTCTGGTAAGAAGAGTCACTATTGTGCTCCCATTGTCATACACAAGGCAAATAGCACTGGCGTATGTTCCCAGCATGTACAGTGTATTGGACTGAAGAGTATCTACTGTTCTTGTCAGGTTCCTAAGCAGAGTTGAACTAGATATGGCCGTGTGTAGGAAGCACAGTTTTTTTGTTCTGAGCAAGCTCACTGTTCGGACACCATAAGAAACAAAGTAGAGTAGAAGAGTGCTCTTTTCTCTAAAGCAGATTGTGTTTCTTGTAAGGCTAGCTACCATTTGTTTCCCAGTCCTAAATGGAGTTGAATCACATACAGTTTCTGGTCCTACGAGCAAGAGTTGTTTTCTGGTAAGGAAATCACTATTGCGCTCCCATTGCCATACACAGTGCAAATAGCACTCGCGTCTATTCCCAGAAATCACAGTGTATTGGACTGAAGAGGAGCTACTGTTCTTGTCAGTTTCCTAAGCAGAGTTAAACTACATATGGCCCATGTGTGTAGGAAGCACAGTTCTTTTATTCTGAGCAAGCTCACTGTTCTGGCCCTATAGGAAACACAGTAGAGTAGAAGAGTGCTCTTTTCTCTAAAGCAGAGTGTGTTTCTTGTAAGCCGAGCTAGCGTTTGTTTCCCAGTCCTAAATGGAGTTGAATCACATGCAGTTTCCGTTCCTATGATCAAGAGTTGTTTTCTGGTAAGGAAAGTCACTATTGAGCTCCCATTACCATACACAGTGCAAATAGCACTCGCGTCTGTTCCCAGCAAGTACAGTGTATTGGACTGAAGAGGAGCTACTGTTCTTGTCAGTTTCCTAAGCAGAATTTAACTAGATATGGCCCGTGTGTGTAGGAAGCACAGTTCTTGTGTTCTGATCAAGCTCACTGTTTGGACCCTATAGGAAACACAGTAGAGTAGAAGAGTGCTCTTTTCTCAAAAGCAGAGTGTGTTTCTTGTAAGGCGACCTAGCGTTTGTTTCCCAGTCCTAAATGGAGTTGAATCACAAGAAGTTTCTGGTCATACGAGCAAGAGTTGTTTTCTGGGAAGAAGAGTCACTATTGCGCTCCCATTGTCACACACAGGGCAAATAGCACTGGCGTCTGTTCCCAGCACGTACAGTCTATTGGACTGAAGAGGATCTACTGTTCTTGTCAGTTTCCTAAGCAGAATTGAACAAGATATGGCCCGTGTGTGTAGGAAGCACAGTTCTTTTGTTCTGAGCAAGCTCACATTTCAAACCCCATAGGAAACACAGTAGAGTAGAAGAGTGCATTTTTCTCAAAAGCAGAGTGTGTTTCTTGTAAGGCGAGCTAGCGTTTGTTTCCCAGTCCTAAATGGAGTTGAAATACACATGCAGTTTCTGGTCCTACGAGCAAGAGTTGTTTTCTGGTAAGAAGGGTCACTATTGCGCTCCCTTTGCCATACACAGTGCAAATAGCCCTCGCGTCTGTTTCCAGCAAGTACAGTGTATTGGACTGAAGAGGAGCTACTGTTCTTGTCATTTTCCTAAGCAGAATTGAACTAGATATGGCCCATGTGTGCAGGAAGCACAGTTCTTTTGTACTCAGCAAGCTCACTGTTCTGGCCCTATAGGAAACACAGTAGAGTAGAAGAGTGCTCTTTCCTCAAAAGCAGAGTGTGTTTCTTGTAAGTCGAGCTAGCGTTTGTTTCCCAGTCCTAAATGGAGTTGAATCACATGCAGTTTCCGTTCCTATGATCAAGAGTTGTTTTCTGGTAAGGAAAGTCACTATTGAGCTCCCATTGCCATACACAGTGCAAATAGCACTCGCGTCTGTTCCCAGCAAGTACAGTGTATTGGACTGAAGAGGAGCTACTGTTCTTGTCAGTTTCCTAAGCAGAATTTAACTAGATATGGCCCGTGTGTGTAGGAAGCACAGTTCTTTTGTTCTGAGCAAGCTCACTGTTTGGACCCTATAGGAAACACAGTAGAGTAGAAGAGTGCTCTTTCCTCAAAAGCAGAGTGTGTTTCTTGTAAGGCGAGCTAGCGTTTGTTTCCCAGTCCTAAATGGAGTTGAATCACATGCAGTTTCTGGTCATACGAGTAAGAGTTGTTTTCTGGGAAGAAGAGTCACTATTGCGCTCCCATTGTCACACACAGGGCAAATAGCACTGGCGTCTGTTCCCAGCATGTACAGTCTATTGGACTGAAGAGGTTCTACTGTTCTTGTCAGTTTCCTAAGCAGAATTGAACAAGATATGGCCCGGGTGTGTAGGAATCACAGTTCTTTTGTTCTGAGCAAGCTCACATTTCGAACCCCATAGGAAACACAGTAGAGTAGAAGAGTGCATTTTTCTCAAAACCAGAGTGTGTTTCTTGTAAGGCGAGCTAGCGTTTGTTTCCCAGTCCTAAATGGAGTTGAATCACATGCAGTTTCTTGTCCTACGAGCAAGAGTTGTTTTCTGGGAAGAAGAGTCACTATTGCGCTCCCATTGTCACACACAGTGCAAATAGCACTGGCATCTGTTCCCAGCATGCACAGTCTATTGGACTGAAGAGGTTCTACTGTTCTTGTCAGTTTCCTAAGCAGAATTGAACAAGATATGGCCCGTGTGTGTAGGAAGCACAGTTTTTTTTGTTCTCAGCAAGATCACTGTTCTGGCCCATTAGGAAAGAAGGTAGAGTAGAACAGTGCTCTTTTCTCAAAAGCAGAGTGTGTTTCTTGTAAGGCGAGCTAGCGTTTGTTTCCCAGTCCTAAATGGAGTTGAATCACATGCAGTTTCTGGTCCTATGAGCAAGAGTTGTTTTCTGGTAAGAAGAGTCACTATTGCGCTGCCATTGCCATACACAGGACAAATAGCACTCGCGTCTGTTCCCAGCAAGTACAGTGTATTGGACTGAAGAGGAGCTACTGTTCTTGTCATTTTCCTAAGCAGAGTTGAACTAGATATGGCCCATGTGTGTAGGAAGCACAGTTCTTTTGTACTCAGCAAGCTCACTGTTCTGGCCCAATAGGAAAAACAGTAGAGTAGAAGAGTGCTCTTTTCTCAAAAGCAAAGTGTGTTTCTTGTAAGGCGAGCTAGCGTTTGTTTCCCAGTCCTAAATGGAGTTGAATCACATGCAGTTTCCGTTCCTATGAGCAAGAGTTGTTTTCTGGTAAGGAAAGTCACTATTGTGCTCCCATTGCCATACACAGTGCAAATAGCACTGGCGTCTGTTCCCAGCAAGTACAGTGTATTGGACTGAAGAGGAGCTACTGTTCTTGTCAGTTTCCTAAGCAGAATTTAACTAGATATGGCCCGTGTGTGTAGGAAGCAAAGTTCTTTTGTTCTGAGCAAGCTCACTGTTTGGACCCCATAGGAAATACAGTAGAGTAGAAGAGTGCTCTTTTCTCAAAAGCAGAGTGTGTTTCTTGTAAGGCGAGCTAGCGTTTGTTTCCCAGTCCTAAATGGAGTTGAATCACATGCAGTTTCTGGTCCTACGAGCAAGAGTTGTTTTTTGGTAAGAAGAGTCACTATTGTGCTCCCATTGCCATACAAAGTGCAAATAGCACTGGCGTCTGTACCCAGCATGTACAGCGTATTGGACTGGAGAGGATCTACTGTTCTTTTCAGTTTCCTAAGCAGAGTTGAACTAGATATGGCCCGGGTGTGTAGGAAGCACAGTTCTTTTGTTCTGAGCAAGCTCACTGTTCGGACCCCATAGGAAACACAGTAGAGTAGAAGCGTGCTCTTTTATCAAAAGTAGAGTGTTTTTCTTGTAAGGCGACCTAGCGTTTGTTTCCCAGTCCTAAATGGGGTTGAATCACAAGAAGTTTCTGGTCATACGAGCAAGAGTTGTTTTCTGGGAAGAAAAGTCACTATTGCGCTCCCATTGTCACACTTAGGGCAAATAGCACTGGCGTCTGTTCCTAGCATGTACAGTCTATTGGACTGAAGAGGATCTACTGTTCTTGTCAGTTTCCTAAGCAGAATTGAACAAGATATGGCCCGTGTGTGTAGGAAGCACAGTTCTTTTGTTCTGAGCAAGCTCACATTTCAAAACCCATAGGAAACACAGTAGAGTAGAAGAGTGCATTTTTCTCAAAAGCAGAGTGTGTTTCTTGTAAGGCGAGCTAGCGTTTGTTTCCCAGTCCTAAATGGAGTTGAAATAGACATGCAGTTTCTGGTCCTACGAGCAAGAGTTGTTTTCTGGTAAGAAGGGTCACTATTGTGCTCCCTTTGCCATACACTGTGCAAATCGCCCTCGCGTCTGTTCCCAGCAAGTACAGTGTATTGGACTGAAGAGGAGCTACTGTTCTTGTCAGTTTCCTAAGCAGAGTTGAACTAGATATGGCCCATGTGTGCAGGAAGCACAGTTCTTTTGTACTCAGCAAGCTCACTGTTCTGGCCCAATAGGAAAAACAGTAGAGTAGAAGAGTGCTCTTTTCTCAAAAGCAAAGTGTGTTTCTTGTAAGGCGAGCTAGCGTTTGTTTCCCAGTCCTAAATGGAGTTGAATCACATGCAGTTTCCGTTCCTATGAGCAAGAGTTGTTTTCTGGTAAGGAAAGTCACTATTGTGCTCCCATTGCCATACACAGTGCAAATAGCACTGGCGTCTGTTCCCAGCAAGTAAAGTGTATTGGACTGAAGAGGAGCTACTGTTCTTGTCAGTTTCCTAAGCAGAATTTAACTAGATATGGCCCGTGTGTGTAGGAAGCAAAGTTCTTTTGTTCTGAGCAAGCTCACTGTTTGGACCCCATAGGAAATACAGTAGAGTAGAAGAGTGCTCTTTTCTCAAAAGCAGAGTGTGTTTCTTGTAAGGCGAGCTAGCGTTTGTTTCCCAGTCCTAAATGGAGTTGAATCACATGCAGTTTCTGGTCCTACGAGCAAGAGTTGTTTTTTGGTAAGAAGAGTCACTATTGTGCTCCCATTGCCATACAAAGTGCAAATAGCACTGGCGTCTGTACCCAGCATGTACAGCGTATTGGACTGGAGAGGATCTACTGTTCTTTTCAGTTTCCTAAGCAGAGTTGAACTAGATATGGCCCGGGTGTGTAGGAAGCACAGTTCTTTTGTTCTGAGCAAGCTCACTGTTCGGACCCCATAGGAAACACAGTAGAGTAGAAGCGTGCTCTTTTCTCAAAAGTAGAGTGTTTTTCTTGTAAGGCGACCTAGCGTTTGTTTCCCAGTCCTAAATGGAGTTGAATCACATGCAGTTTCTGGTCATACAAGCAAGAGTTGTTTTCTGGGAAGAAGAGTCACTATTGCGCTCCCATTGTCACACACAGGGCAAATAGCACTGGCGTCTGTTCCCAGCACGTACAGTCTATTGGACTGAAGAGGATCTACTGTTCTTGTCAGTTTCCTAAGCAGAATTGAACAAGATATGGCCCGTGTGTGTAGGAAGCACAGTTCTTTTGTTCTGAGCAAGCTCACATTTCGAACCCCATAGGAAACACAGTAGAGTAGAAGAGTGCATTTTTCTCAAAAGCAGAGTGTGTTTCTTGTAAGGCGAGCTAGCGTTTGTTTCCCAGTCCTAAATGGAGTTGAAATACACATGCAGTTTCTGGTCCTACGAGCAAGAGTTGTTTTCTGGTAAGAAGGGTCACTATTGCGCTCCCTTTGCCATACACAGTGCAAATAGCCCTCGCGTCTGTTCCCAGCAAGTACAGTGTATTGGACTGAAGAGGAGCTACTGTTCTTGTCATTTTCCTAAGCAGAGTTGAACTAGATATGGCCCATGTGTGCAGGAAGCACAGTTCTTTTGTACTCAGCAAGCTCACTGTTCTGGCCCAATAGGAAACACAGTAGAGTAGAAGAGTGCTCTTTCCTCAAAAGCAGAGTGTGTTTCTTGTAAGTCGAGCTAGCGTTTGTTTCCCAGTCCTAAATGGAGTTGAATCACATGCAGTTTCCGTTCCTACGATCAAGAGATGTTTTCTGGTAAGGAAAGTCACTATTGAGCTCCCATTGCCATACACAGTGCAAATAGCACTCGCGTCTGTTCCCAGCAAGTACAGTGTATTGGACTGAAGAGGAGCTACTGTTCTTGTCAGTTTCCTAAGCAGAATTTAACTAGATATGGCCCGTGTGTGTAGGAAGCACAGTTCTTTTGTTCTGAGCAAGCTCACTGTTTGGACCCTATAGGAAACACAGTAGAGTAGAAGAGTGCTCTTTCCTCAAAAGCAGAGTGTGTTTCTTGTAAGGCGAGCTAGCGTTTGTTTCCCAGTCCTAAATGGAGTTGAATCACATGCAGTTTCTGGTCATACGAGCAAGAGTTGTTTTCTGGGAAGAAGAGTCACTATTGCGCTCCCATTGTCACACACAGGGCAAATAGCACTGGCGTCTGTTCCCAGCATGTACAGTCTATTGGACTGAAGAGGTTCTACTGTTCTTGTCAGTTTCCTAAGCAGAATTGAACAAGATATGGCCCGGGTGTGTAGGAAGCAGAGTTCTTTTGTTCTGAGCAAGCTCACATTTCGAACCCCATAGGAAACACAGTAGAGTAGAAGAGTGCATTTTTCTCAAAACCAGAGTGTGTTTCTTGTAAGGCGAGCTAGCATTTGTTTCCCAGTCCTAAATGCAGTTGAATCACATGCAGTTTCTGGTCCTACGAGCAAGAGTTGTTTTCTGGGAAGAAGAGTCACTATTGCGCTCCCATTGTCACACACAGTGCAAATAGCACTGGCATCTGTTCCCAGCATGTACAGTCTAATGGACTGAAGAGGTTTTACTGTTCTTGTCAGTTTCCTCAGCAGAATTGAACAAGATATGGCCCGTGTGTGTAGGAAGCACAGTTCTTTTGTTCTGAGAAAGCTCACATTTCGAACCCCATAGGAAACACAGTAGAGTAGAAGAGTGCATTTTTCTCAAAAGCAGAGTGTGTTTCTTGTAAGGCGAGCTAGCGTTTGTTTCCCAGTCCTAAATGGAGTTGAAATACACATGCAGTTTCTGATCCTACGAGCAAGAGTTGTTTTCTGGTAAGAAGGGTCACTATTTCCATCCCTTTGCCATACACAGTGCAAATTGCCCTCGCGTCTGTTTCCAGCAAGTACAGTGTATTGGACTGAAGAGGAGCTACTCTTCTTGTCATTTTCCTAAGCGGAGTTGAACTAGATATGGCCTATGTGTGTAGGAAGCACAGTTCTTTTGTACTCAGCAAGCTCACTGTTCTGGCCCAATAGGAAAAACAGTAGAGTAGAAGAGTGCTCTTTTCTCAAAAGCAAAGTGTGTTTCTAGTAAGGCGAGCTAGCGTTTGTTTCCCAGTCCTAAATGGAGTTGAATCACATGCAGTTTCCGTTCCTATGAGCAAGAGTTGTTTTCTGGTAAGGAAAGTCACTATTGTGCTCCCATTGCCATACAAAGTGCAAATAGCACTGGCGTCTGTACCCAGCATGTACAGCGTATTGGACTGGAGAGGATCTACTGTTCTTTTCAGTTTCCTAAGCAGAGTTGAACTAGATATGGCCCGGGTGTGTAGGAAGCACAGTTCTTTTGTTCTGAGCAAGCTCACTGTTCGGACCCCATAGGAAACACAGTAGAGTAGAAGCGTGCTCTTTTCTCAAAAGTAGAGTGTTTTTCTTGTAAGGCAACCTAGCGTTTGTTTCCCAGTCCTAAATGGGGTTGAATCACATGAACTTTCTGGTCATACGAGCAAGAGTTGTTTTCTGGGTAAGAAAAGTCACTATTGCGCTCCCATTGTCACACTTAGGGCAAATAGCACTGGCGTCTGTTCCCAGCATGTACAGTCTATTGGACTGAAGAGGATCTACTGTTCTTGTCAGTTTCCTAAGCAGAATTGAACAAGATATGGCCCGTGTGTGTAGGAAGCACAGTTCTTTTGTTCTGAGCAAGCTCACATTTCAAACCCCATAGGAAACACAGAAGAGTAGAAGAGTGCATTTTTCTCAAAAGCAGAGTGTGTTTCTTGTAAGGCGAGCTAGCGTTTGTTTCCCAGTCCTAAATGGAGTTGAAATACACATGCAGTTTCTGGTCCTACGAGCAAGAGTTGTTTTCTGGTAAGAAGGGTCACTATTGTGCTCCCTTTGCCATACACAGTGCAAATAGCCCTCGCGTCTGTTCCCAGCAAGTACAGTGTATTGGACTGAAGAGGAGCAACTGTTCTCGTCATTTTCCTAAGCAGTGTTGAACTAGATATGGCCCATGTGTGCAGGAAGCACAGTTCTTTTGTACTCAGCAAGCTCACTGTTCTGGTCCAATAGGAAACACAGTAGAGTAGAAGAGTGGTCTTTCCTCAATAGCAGAGTGTGTTTCTTGTAAGTCGAGCTAGCATTTGTTTCCCAGTCCTAAATGGAGTTGAATCACATGCAGTTTCCGTTCCTACGATCAAGAGATGTTTTCTGGTAAGGAAAGTCACTATTAAGCTCCCATTGCCATACACAGTGCAAATAGCACTCGCGTCTGTTCCCAGCAAGTACAGTGTATTGGACTGAAGAGGAGCTACTGTTCTTGTCAGTTTCCTAAGCAGAATTTAACTAGATATGGCCCGTGTGTGTAGGAAGCACAGTTCTTTTGTTCTGAGCAAGCTCACTGTTTGGACCCTATAGGAAACACAGTAGAGTAGAAGAGTGCTCTTTCCTCAAAAGCAGAGTGTGTTTCTTGTAAGGCGAGCTAGCGTTTGTTTCCCAGTCCTAAATGGAGTCGAATCACATGCAGTTTCTGGTCCTACGAGCAAGAGTTGTTTTCTGGGAAGAAGAGTCACTATTGTGCTCCCATTGTCACACACAGGGCAAATAGCACTGGCATCTGTTCCCAGCATGTACAGTCTATTGGACTGAAGAGGTTCAACTGTTCTTGTCAGTTTCCTAAGCAGAATTGAACAAGATATGGCCCGTGTGTGTCGGAAGCACAGTTCTTTTGTTCTGAGAAAGCTCACACTTCGAACCCCTTAGGAATCACAGTAGAGTAGAAGAGTGCATTTTTCTCAAAACCAGAGTGTGTTTCTTGTAAGGCGAGCTAGCGATTGTTTCCCAGTCCTAAATGGAGTTGAAATACACATGCAGTTTCTGGTCCTACGAGCAAGAGTTGTTTTCTGGTAAGAGGAGTCACTATTTCGATCCCTTTGCCATACACAGAGCAAATAGCCCTCGCGTCTGTTCCCAGCAAGTACAGTGTATTGGACTGAAGAGGAGCTACTGTTCTTGTCAATTTCCTAAGCAGAGTTGAACTAGATATGGCCCATGTGTGTAGGAAGCACAGTTCTTTTGTACTCAGCAAGCTCACTGTTCTGGCCCAATAGGAAAAACAGTAGAGTAGAAGAGTGCTCTTTTCTCAAAAGCAGAGTGTGTTTCTTGTAAGGCAAGCTAGCGTTTGTTTCCCAGTCCTAAATGGAGTTGAATCACATGCAGTTTCTGTTCCTACGTGCAAGAGTTGTTTTCTGGTAAGGAAAGTCACTATTGTGCTCCCATTGCCATACACAGTGCAAATAGCACTGGCGTCTGTTCCCAGCAAGTACAGTGTATTGGACTGAAGAGGAGCTACTGTTCTTGTCAGTTTCCTAAGCAGAAGTGAACTAGATATGGCCCGTGTGTGTAGGAAGCAAAGTTCTTTTGTTCTGAGCAAGCTCACTGTTTGGACTCCATAGGAAACACAGTAGAGTAGAACAGTGCTCTTTTCTCAAAAGCAGAGTGTGTTTCTTGTAAGGCGAGCTAGCGTTTGTTTCCCAGTCCTAAATGGAGTTGAATCACATGCAGTTTCTGGTCCTACGAGCAAGAGTTGTTTTTTGGTAAGAAGAGTCACTATTGTGCTCCCATTGCCATACAAAGTGTAAATAGCACTGGCGTCTGTACCGAGCATGTACAGCGTATTGGACTGGAGAGGATCTACTGTTCTTTTCAGTTTCCTAAGCAGAGTTGAACTAGATATGGCCCGTGTGTGTAGGAAGCACAGTTCTTTTGTTCTGAGCAAGCTCACTGTTGGGACCCCATAGGAAACACAGTAGAGCAGAAGAGTGCTCTTTTCTCAAAAGCAGAGTGTGTTTCTTGTAAGGCGACCTAGCGTTTGTTTCCCAGTCCTAAATGGAGTTGAATCACATGCAGTTTCTGGTCATACGAGAAAGAGTTGTTTTCTGGGAAGAAGAGTCACTATTGCGCTCCCATTGTCACACACAGGGCAAATAGCACTGGCGTCTGTTCCCAGCATGTACAGTCTATTGGACTGAAGAGGTTCTACTGTTCTTGACAGTTTCCTAAGCAGAATTGAACAAGATATGGCCCGGGTGTGTAGGAAGCACACTTCTTTTGTTCTGAGCAAGCTCACATTTCGAACCCCATAGGAAACACAGTAGAGTAGAAGAGTGCATTTTTCTCAAAACCAGAGTGTGTTTCTTGTAAGGCGAGCTAGCATTTGTTTCCCAGTCCTAAATGCAATTGAATCACATGCAGTTTATGGTCCTACGAGCAAGAGTTGTTTTCTGGGAAGAAGAGTCACTATTGGGCTCCCATTGTCACACACAGGGCAAATAGCACTGGCATCTGTTCTCAGCATGTACAGTCTATTGGACTGAAGAGGTTCTACTGTTCTTGTCAGTTTCCTAAGCAGAATTGAACAAGATATGGCCCGTGTGTGTAGAAAGCACAGTTCTTTTGTTCTGAGAAAGCTCAAATTTCGAAACACAGTAGAGTAGAAGAGTGCATTTTTCTCAAAAGCAGAGTGTGTTTCTTGTAAGGCGAGCTAGCGTTTGTTTCCCAGTCCTAAATGGAGTTGAAATACACATGCAGTTTCTGGTCCTACGAGCAAGAGTTGTTTTCTGGTAAGAAGGGTCACTATTGTGCTCCCTTTGCCATACACAGTGCAAATAGCCCTCGCGTCTGTTCCCAGTAAGTACAGTGTATTGGACTGAAGAGGAGCTACTCTTCTTGTCATTTTCCTAAGCAGAGTAGAACTAGATATGGCCCATGTGTGCAGGAAGCACAGTTCTTTTGTACTCAGCAAGCTCACTGTTCTGGCCCTATAGGAAACACAGTAGAGTAGAAGAGTGCTCTTTCCTCAAAAGCAGAGTGTGATTCTTGTAAGTCGAGCTAGCGTTTGTTTCCCAGTCCTAAATGGAGTTGAATCACATGCAGTTTCCGTTCCTACGATCAAGAGTTGTTTTCAGGTAAGGAAAGTCACTATTGAGCTCCCATTGCCATACACAGTGCAAATAGCACTCGCGTCTGTTCCCAGTAAGTACAGTGTATTGGACTGAAGAGGAGCTACTGTTCTTGTCAGTATCCTAAGCAGAATTTAACTAGATATGGCCCGTGTGTGTAGGAAGCACAGTTCTTTTGTTCTCAGCAAGCTCACTGTTTGGACCCTATAGGAAACACAGTAGAGTAGAAGAGTACTCTTTCCTCAAAAACAGAGTGTGTTTCTTGTAAGGCGAGCTAGCATTTGTTTCCCAGTCCTAAATGGAGTTGAATCACATGCAGTTTCTGGTCCTACGAGCAAGAGTTTTTTCTGATAATAAGAGTCACTATTGCGCTCCCATTGTCATACACAAGGCAAATAGCACTGGCCTGTGTTCTCAGCATGTACAGTGTATTGGACTGAAGAGGATCTATTGTTCCTGTCAGGTTCCTAAGCAGAGTTGAACTAGATATGGCCAATGTGTGTAGGAAGAACATTTCTTTTGTACTCAGCAAGCTCACTGTTCTGGCCCTATAGGAAACACAGTAGATTAGAAGAGTGCTCTTTCCTCAAAAGCAGAGTGTGTTTCTTGTAAGGTGAGCTAGCGTTTGTTTCCCAGTCCTAAATGGAGTTGAATCAAATGCAGTTTCCGTTCCTACGAGCAAGAGTTGTTTTCTGGTAAGGAAAGTCACTATTGTGCTCCCATTGACATACATAGTGCAAATAGCACTAGCGTCTGTTCCCAGCAAGTACAGTGTATTGGACTGAATAGGAGCTAGTGTTCTTTTCAGTTTCCTAAGCAGAATTGAACTAGATATGGCCCGTGTGTGTAGGAAGCACAGTTCTTTTGTACTCAGCAAGCTCACTGTTTGGACCCCATAGGAAACACAGTAGAGTAGAAGAGTGCTCTTTTCTCAAAAGCAGAGTGTGTTTCTTGTAAGGCGAGCTAGCATTTGTTTCCCAGTCCTAAATGGAGTTGAATCACATGCAGTTTCTGTTCCTACGAGCAAGAGTTGTTTTCTGGTAAGAAGAGTCACTTTTGCGCTCCCATTGCCATACACAGTGCAAATAGCACTGGCGTCTGTACCCAGAATGTACAGCGCATTGGACTGTAGAGGATCTACTGTTCTTTTCAGTTTCCTAAGCAGAGTTGAACTAGATATGGCCCGTTTGTGTAGGAAGCACAGTACTTTTGTTCTGAGCAAGCTCACTGTTCGGACCCCATAAGAAACACAGTAGAGTAGAAGAGTGCTCTTTTCTCAAAAGCAGAGTGTGTTTCTTGTAAGGCGAGCTAGCGTTTGTTTCCCAGTCTAAATGGAGTTGTATTACTTGCAGTTTTTGGTCCTACGAGCAAGAGTTGTTTTCTGGTAAGAAGAGTCACTATTGCGCTCCCATTGCCATACATAGTACAAATAACACTCGCATCTGTTTCCAGCAAGTACAGTGTATTGGTCTGAAGAGGAGCTACTGTTCATGTCAGTTTCCTAAGCAGAGTTGAACTAGATATGCCCCATGTGTGTAGGAAGCACAGTTCTTTTGTACTCAGCAAGCTCACTGTTCTGGCCCTATAGGAAACACAGTAGAGTAGAAGAGTGCTCTTTCCTCAAAAGCAGAGTGTGTTTCTTGTAAGGCGAGCTAGCGTTTGTTTCCCAGTCCTAAATGGAGTTGAAATACACATGCAGTTTCTCTTCCTACGAGCAAGAGTTGCTTTCTCATAAGAAGAGTCACTATTGCGCTCCCTTTGCCATACACAGTGCAAATAGCCCTCGCGTCTCTTCCCAGCAAGTACAGTGTATTCTACTGAAGAGGATCTACTGTTCTTGTCAGGTTCCTAAGCAGAGTTGAACTAGATATGGCCCATGTGTGTAGGAAGCACAGTTCTTTTGTACTCAGCAAGCTCACTGTTCTGGCCCTATAGGAAACACAGTAGATTAGAAGAGTGCTCTTTCCTCAAAAGCAGACTGTGTTTCTTGTAAGGTGAGCTAGCGTTTGTTTCCCAGTCCTAAATGGAGTTGAATCACATGCAGTTTCCGTTCCTACGAGCAAGAGTTGTTTTCTGGTAAGGAAAGTCACTATTGTGCTCCCATTGCCATACATAGTGCAAATAGCACTCGCGTCTGTTCCCAGCAAGTACAGTGTATTGGACTGAATAGGAGCTACTGTTCTTGTCAGTTTCCTAAGCAGAATTGAACTAGATATGGCCCGTGTGTGTAGGAAGCACAGTTCTTTTGTACTCAGCAAGCTCACTGTTTGGACCCCATAGGAAACACAGTAGAGTAGAAGAGTGCTCTTTTCTCAAAAGCAGAGTGTGTTTCTTGTAAGGCGAGCTAGCATTTGTTTCCTAGTCCTAAATGGAGTTGAATCACATGCAGTTTCTGTTCCTACGAGCAAGGGTTGTTTTCTGGTAAGAAGAGTCACTTTTGCGCTCCCATTGCCATACACAGTGCAAATAGCACTGGAGTCTGTACCCAGCATGTACAGCGTATTGGACTGTAGAGGATCTACTGTTCTTTTCAGTTTACTAAGCAGAGTTGATCTAGATATGGCCCGTTTGTGTAGGAAGCACAGTTCTTTTGTTCTGAGCAAGCTCACTGTTCTAGCCCTATAGGAAACACAGTAGAGTAGAAGAGTGCTCTTTTCTCAAAACCAGAGTGTGTTTCTTGTAAGGCGAGCTAGCATTTGTTTCCCAGTCCTAAATGGAGTTGAATCACATGCAGTTTCTGTTCCTACGAGCAAGGGTTGTTTTCTGGTAAGAACAGTCACTTTTGCGCTCCCATTGCCATACACAGTGCAAATAGCACTGGAGTCTGTACCCAGCATGTACAGCATATTGGACTGTAGAGCATCTACTGTTCTTTTCAGTTTACTAAGCAGAGTTGAACTAGATATGGCCCGTTTGTGTAGGAAGCACAGTTCTTTTGTTCTGAGCAAGCTCACTGTTCGGACCCCATAAGAAACACAGTAGAGTAGAAGAGTGCTCTTTTCTCAAAAGCAGAGTGTGTTTCTTGTAAGGCGAGCTAGCGTTTGTTTCCCAGTCTAAATGGAGTTGTATTACTTGCAGTTTTTGGTCCTACGAGCAAGAGTTGTTTTCTGGTAAGAAGAGTCACTATTGCGCTCCCATTGCCATACATAGTACAAATAACACTCGCATCTGTTTCCAGCAAGTACAGTGTATTGGTCTGAAGAGGAGCTACTGTTCACGTCAGTTTCCTAACCAAAGTTGAACTAGATAAGGCCTGTGTGTGTAGGAAGCACAGTTCTTTTGTTCTGAGCAAGCTCACTGTTGGACCCCATAGGAAGCACAGTAGAGTAGAAGAGTGCTCTTTTCTCAAAAGCAGAGTGTGTTTCTTGTAAGGCGAGCTAGCGTTTGTTTCCTAGTCCTAAATGGAGTTGAATCACATGCAGTTTCTGGTCCTACGAGCAAGAGTTGTTTTCTGGTAAGAAGAGTCACTATTGCGCTCCCATTGCCATACACAGTACAAATAGCACTGGTGTCTGTACCCAGCATGTACAGTGTATTGGACTGAAGAGGATCTACTGTTCTTGTCAGGTTCCTAAGCAGAGTTGAACTAGATATGGCCCATGTGTGTAGGAAGCACAGTTCTTTTGTACTCAGCAAGCTCACTGTTCTGGCCCTATAGGAAACACAGTAGAGTAGAAGAGTGCTCTTTCCTCAAAAGCAGAGTGTGTTTCTTGTAAGGCGAGCTAGCGTTTGTTTCCCAGTCCTAAATTGAGTTGAAATACACATGCAGTTTCTCTTCCTACGAGCAAGAGTTGCTTTCTCATAAGAAGAGTCACTTTTGCGCTCCCTTTGCCATACACAGTGCAAATAGCCCTCGCGTCTCTTCCCAGCAAGTACAGTGTATTGGACTGAAGAGGATCTACTGTTCTTGTCAGTTTCCTAAGCAGAATAGAACTAGATATGGCCCGTGTGTTTAGGAAGCACAGTTCTTTTGTTCTGAGCAATCTCACTGTTCTAGGAAACACAGTGGAGTAGAAGAGTGCTCTTTTCTCAAAAGCAGAGTGTGTTTCTTGTAAGGCGAGCTAGCGTGTGTTTCACAGTCCTAAATGGAGTTGAATCAAATGCAGTTTTTGGTCCTACGAGCAAGAGTTGTTTTCTGGTAAGAAGAGTCACTCTTGCGCTCCCACAGCTATACATAGTACAAATAACACTCGCGTTTGTTTCCAGCAAGTACAGTGTATTGTTCTGAAGAGGAGATACTGTTCATGTCAGTTTCCTAAGCAAAGTTGAACTAGATAAGGCCCGTGTGTGTAGGAAGCACAGTTCTTTTGTTCTGAGCAAGCTCACTGTTCGAACCCCATAGGAAACACAGTAGAGAGAAGAGTGCTCTTTTCTCAAAAGCACAGTGTGTTTCTTGTAAGGCGAGCTAGCGTTTGTTTGTCAGTCCTAAATGGAGTTGAATCAAATGCAGTTTTTGGTCCTACGAGCAAGAGTTGTTTTCTGGTAAGAAGAGTCACTATTGCGCTCCCATTGCCATACACAGTGCAAATAGCACTGGCGTCTGTACCCAGCATGTACAGTGTATTGGACTGAAGAGGTTCTACTGTTCTTGTCAGTTTCCTAAGCAGAATTGAACTAGATATGGCCCGTGTGTGTAGGAAGCACAGTTCTTTTGTTCTGAGCAAGCTCACTGTTCTAGCCCTATAGGAAACACAGTAGAGTAGAAGAGTGCTCTTTTCTCAAAAGCAGAGTGTGTTTCTTGTAAGGCGAGCTAGCGTTTGTTTCCCAGTCCTAAATGGAGTTGAAATACACATGCAGTTTCTGGTCCTACGAGCAAGAGTTTTTTCTGGTAATAAGAGTCACTATTGCGCTCCCATTGTCATACACAGGGCAAATAGCACTGGCCTCTGTTCTCAGCATGAACAGTGTATTGGACTGAAGAGGATCTACTTTTCTTGTCAGGTTCCTAAGCAGAGTTGAACTAGATATGGCCCATGTGTGTAGGAAGCACAGTTCTTTTGTACTCAGCAAGCTCACTGTTCTGGCCCTATAGGAAACAGAGTAGAGTAGAAGAGTGCTCTTTCCTCAAAAGCAGAGTGTGTTTCTTGTAAGGCGAGCTAGCATTTGTTTCCCAGTCCTAAATGGAGTTGAATCACATGCAGTTTCCGTTCCTACAAGCAAGAGTTGTTTTCTGGTAAGGAAAGTCACTATTGTGCTCCCATTGCCATACACAGTGCAAATAGCATTCGCGTCTGTTCCCAGCAAGTACAGTGTAATGGACTGAAGAGGAGCTATTGTTCTTGTCAGTTTCCTAAGCAGAATTGAACTAGATATGGCCCGTGTGTGTAGGAAGCACAGTTCTTTTGTTCTGAGCAAGCTCACTGTTCGGACCCCATAGGAAACACAGTAGAGTAGAAGAGTGCTCTATTGTCAAAAGCAGAGTGTGTTTCTCGTAAGGCGAGCTAGTGTTTGTTTTCCAGTCCTAAATGGAGTTGAATCAAATGCAGTTTTTGGTCCTACGAGCAAGAGTTGTTTTCTGGTAAGAAGAATGACTATTGCACTCCCTTTGCCATACATAGTGCAAATATCCCTCTCTTCTGTGCCCAGCAAGTACAGTGTATTGGACTGAAGAGGAGCTGATGTTCTTGTCAGTTTCCTAAGCAGAGTTGAACTAGATATGGCCCGTGTGTGTAGGAAGCACAGTTCTTTTGTTCTCAGCAAGCTCACTGTTCGGACCCCATAGAAAACACAGTGGAGTAGAAGAGTGCTATTTTCTCAAAAGCAGAGTGTGTTTCTTGTAAGGCGAGCTAGCGTTTGTTTGCCAGTCCTAAAAGGAGTTGAATCAAATGCAGTTTTTGGTCCTACGAGCAAGAGTTGTTTTCTGGTAAGAAGAGTCACTATTGCGCTCCCATTGCCATACACAGTACAAATAGCACTGGCGTCTGTACCCAGCATGTACAGTGTATTGGACTGAAGAGGATCTACTGTTCTTCTCAGGTTACTAAGCAGAGTTGAACTAGATATGGCCCGTGTGTAGGAAGCACAGTTCTTTTGTACTCAGCAAGCTCACTGTTCTGGCCCTATAGGAAACACAGTAGAGTAGAAGAGTGCTCTTTCCTCAAAAGCAGAGTGTGTTTCTTGTAAGGCGAGCTAGCGTTTGTTTCCCAGTCCTAAATGGAGTTGAAATACACATGCAGTTTCTCTTCCTACGAGCAAGAGTTGCTTTCTCGTAAGAAGAGTCACTATTGCGATCCCTTTGCCATACACAGTGGAAATAGCCCTCGCGTCTCTTCCCAGCAAGTACAGTGTATTGGACTGAAGAGGATCTACTGTTCTTGTCAGTTTCCTAAGCAGAATTGAACTAGATATGGCCCGTATGTGTAGGAAGCACAGTTCTTTTGTTCTGAGCAATCTCACTGTTCTAGGAAACACAGTGGAGTAGAAGAGTGCTTATTTCTCAAAAGCAGAGTGTGTTTCTTGTAAGGCGAGCTAGCCTTTGTTTCCCAGTCCTAAATGGAGTTGAATCACATGCAGTTTCTTGTCCTATGAGCAAGAGTTTTTTCTGGTAATAAGAGTCACTATTGCGCTCTCATTGTCACACACAGGGCAAATAGCACTGGCGTCTGTTCCCAGCATGTACAGTCTATTGGACTGAAGAGGTTCTACTGTTCTTGTCAGTTTCCTAAGCAGAATTGAACTAGATATGGCCCGTGTGTGTAGGAAGCACAGTTCTTTTGTTCTGAGCAAGCTCATTGATGGACACCATAGGAAACACAGTAGAGTAGAAGAGTGCTCTTTTCTCAAAAGCAGAGTGTGTTTCTTGTAAGGCGTGCTAGCGTTTGTTTCCCAGTCCTAAATGGAGTTGAATCAAATGCAGTTTTTGGTCCTACGAGCAAGAGTTGTTTTCTGGTAAGAAGAGTGACTATTGCACTCCCTTTGCCATACATAGTGCAAATATCCCTCTCGTCTGTTCTCAGCAAGTACAGTGTATTGGACTGAAGAAGAGCTGCTATTCTTGTCAGTTTCCTAAGCAGAGTTGAACTAGATATGGCCCGTGTGTGTAGGAAGCACAGTTCTTTTGTTCTCAGCAAGCTCACTCTTCGGACCCCATAGAAAACACAGTAGAGTAGAAGAGTGCTATTTTCTCAAAAGCAGAGTGTGTTTCTTGTAAGGCGAGCTAGCGTTTGTTTTCCAGTCCTAAAAGGAGTTGAATCAAATGCAGTTTTTGGTCCTAGGAGCAAGAGTTGTTTTCTGGTAAGAAGAGTCGCTATTGCACTCCCATTGCCATACACAGTACAAATAGCACTGGCGTCTGTACCCAGCATGTACAGTGTATTGGACTGAAGAGGATCTACTGTTCTTGTCAGGTTCCTAAGCAGAGTTGAACTAGATATGGCCCGTGTGTAGGAAGCACAGTTCTTTTGTTCTGAGAAAGCTCACATTTCGAAACACAGTAGAGTAGAAGAGTGCATTTTTCTCAAAAGCAGAGTGTGTTTCTTGTAAGGCGAGCTAGCGTTTGTTTCCCAGTCCTAAATGGAGTTGAAATACACATGCAGTTTCTGGTCCTACGAGCAAGAGTTGTTTTCTGGTAAGAAGGGTCACTATTGCGCTCCCTTTGCCATACACAGTGCAAATAGCCCTTGCGTCTGTTCCCAGTAAGTACAGTGTATTGGACTGAAGAGGAGCTACTGTTCTTGTCATTTTCCTAAGCAGAGTTGAACTAGATATGGCCCATGTGTGCAGGAAGCACAGTTCTTTTGTACTCAGCAAGCTCACTATTCTGGCCCTATAGGAAACACAGTAGAGTAGAAGAGTGCTCTTTCCTCAAAAGCAGAGTGTGATTCTTGTAAGTCGAGCTAGCGTTTGTTTCCCAGTCCTAAATGGAGTTGAATCACATGCAGTTTCTGGTCCTACGAGCAAGAGTTTTTTCTGATAATAAGAGTCACTATTGCGCTCCCATTGTCATACACAAGGCAAATAGCACTGGCCTGTGTTCTCAGCATGTACAGTGTATTGGACTGAAGAGGATCTATTGTTCTTGTCAGGTTCCTAAGCAGAGTTGAACTAGATATGGCCCATGTGTGTAGGAAGAACATTTCTTTTGTACTCAGCAAGCTCACTGTTCTGGCCCTATAGGAAACACAGTAGATTAGAAGAGTGCTCTTTCCTCAAAAGCAGAGTGTGTTTCTTGTAAGGTGAGCTAGCGTTTGTTTCCCAGTCCTAAATGGAGTTGAATCATATGCAGTTTCCGTTCCTACGAGCAAGAGTTGTTTTCTGGTAAGGAAAGTCACTATTGTGCTCCCATTGACATACATAGTGCAAATAGCACTAGCGTCTGTTCCCAGCAAGTACAGTGTATTGGACTGAATAGGAGCTAGTGTTCTTTTCAGTTTCCTAAGCAGAATTGAACTAGATATGGCCCGTGTGTGTAGGAAGCACAGTTCTTTTGTACTCAGGAAGCTCACTGTTTGGACCCCATAGGAAACACAGTAGAGTAGAAGAGTGCTCTTTTCTCAAAAGCAGAGTGTGTTTCTTGTAAGGCGAGCTAGAATTTGTTTCCCAGTCCTAAATGGAGTTGAATCACATGCAGTTTCTGTTCCTACGAGCAAGAGTTGTTTTCTGGTAAGAAGAGTCACTTTTGCGCTCCCATTGCCATACACAGTGCAAATAGCACTGGCGTCTGTACCCAGCACGTACAGCGCATTGGACTGTAGAGGATCTACTGTTCTTTTCAGTTTACTAAGAGAGTTGAACTAGATAAGGCCCGTGTGTGTAGGAAGCACAGTTCTTTTGTTCTGAGCAAGCTCACTGTTGGACCCCATAGGAAGCACAGTAGAGTAGAAGAGTGCTCTTTTCTCAAAAGCAGAGTGTGTTTCTTGTAAGGCGAGCTAGCGTTTGTTTCCTAGTCCTAAATGGAGTTGAATCACATGCAGTTTCTGGTCCTATGAGCAAGAGTTGTTTTCTGGTAAGAAGAGTCACTATTGCGCTCCCATTGCCATACACAGTACAAATAGCAATGGCGTCTGTACCCAGCATGTACAGTGTATTGGACTGAAGAGGATCTACTGTTCTTGTCAGGTTCCTAAGCAGAGTTGAACTAGATATGGCCCATGTGTGTAGGAAGCACAGTTCTTTTGTACTCAGCAAGCTCACTGTTCTGGCCCTATAGGAAACACAGTAGAGTAGAAGAGTGCTCTTTCCTCAAAAGCAGAGTGTGTTTCTTGTAAGGCGAGCTAGCGTTTGTTTCCCAGTCCTAAATGGAGTTGAAATACACATGCAGTTTCTCTTCCTACGAGCAAGAGTTGCTTTCTCATAAGAAGAGTCACTATTGCGCTCCCTTTGCCATACACAGTGCAAATAGCCCTCGCGTCTCTTCCCAGCAAGTACAGTGTATTCTACTGAAGAGGATCTACTGTTCTTGTCAGTTTCCTAAGCAGAATTGAACTAGATATGGCCCGTGTGTGTAGGAAGCACAGTTCTTTTGTTCTCAGCAAGCTCACTGTTCTAGGAAACACAGTGGAGTAGAAGAGTGCTCTTTTCTCAAAAGCAGAGTGTGTTTCTTGTAAGGCGAGCTAGCGTTTGTTTCCCAGTCCTAAATGGAGTTGAATCACATGCAGTTTCTGGTCCTAGGAGCAAGAGTTTTTTCTGGTAATAAGAGTCACTATTGCGCTCCATTGTCATACACAGGGCAAATAGCACTGGTGTCTGTACCCAGCATGTACAGTGTATTGGACTGAAGAGGATCTACTGTTCTT